>NW_010529530.1:6415-23661 GCF_000687285.1 Phaethon lepturus | reverse complement strand
TCCTGCCCCTTTGGCTTGTGTATACTGGGGTCAGACTGAGCACAGAATTTCACCTTTCACTCTCTCCTTGCTCAGTGTTTTAACAAGAGGCCACATTTCTCCACTAATAATAATGGCATGCTTGTATTTGTCATTTACGTTTCAAAGGACTAGGAAACTAGACTCAGACTTAAAGCACACATATATTTTTAAGAATATTTTTTTTAGGGAAAGTCCAGGCTGGGAAAATTCTTGAAGTGAAGATAATGTTTCATTGTGGAGCAATAAGCACGTGAAACAAAATTTGAAATTAAAATGGTTTTGTGATGGTAACTTAAAAAGCTTATTGCAAACACAGTAATCTTTTAAATAGGTTGCCTAGGCATCTAGAGGCATTTAGAACAGCATATTACCTTTTTTGTTCTTTTTTGTTTTGACCTTTTTGTAATATCTTCTGTAGTCTAATTCATACCATACAGAAAAAAAATAACGAATGTTGAATAACCTTGTTTTTCCCGTCAAGTAATCCTTGCACTTTTTCTAAACAAATACTAGTCAGACCAGTTGTAGTCAGTAATGTACAAATAGATTTCCCTCTATATCAATATAATTTTGCTGTGAACTATGCCATTATATTAATTTAATTTTTTATTCACTCTCTTCTGTTTTGGAAATGCTTAGAATCTGATTAAATAATAGAAATAATAATAAGAATAGTAATTATATTCTCTAGGATAGATGAATTATCTAAGAATTTTACATTAGCAATGGCACATTGTATTTGAGGTTTAAAAAGGAAAATGGAGGTTTACAATTATTAGTTAAATTATTTATGTGGTTATAAATAAATAAATCAATAAAATATCTACTCATTGGAGCAATGCAGGATAAAAGAATTTCAGAAGCAAAATGATTCTGTCATAGCCATTTGGATGCTAATAACCAGCTTCAGCTTACACAGCTGTGTTGAATGGCTGGTTGTTTTACTGTATCTGAGCTTTGGGAACTCACCAAATAATTGAAAAATACATTGAACTTCTGTAATTTTTAATTGCTAGCTAACTGCTCTTTGCACAGCCATGTCAATTACTGGTGTGTGTGAGGACAAGGAATCGTAAAACATCTATTTAAGCCACAGCTTCCCTTGCATATGCATCTAACTGAAACCTCTGTTCTGGGAAAATATAAATCTCCTGTAGGTATTTTCATAGCAAATGTGCTACTGTGAATATCTTTCTGTAAATGTCTTAAAAAATAATTGATAAATCTAGGTAGAGGGAGTTGCAAATAATATGGGAGACTGACCTACAAGCACAACTTTTTTGCAAAGAATTGTGACACAGACTGAAGCATAAGCCTTGAGAAGATGATGCTTATCCTCTAGTCTTCTCTAAGGGCTATTAGTAGAGTCATTCACTGACACTAATAGACACCATTTTTAGTTTGCCTTAAGCCTTTCTGTAAGTGTGTAGGCAACAAATCCACAACAGTGTTGAATTCCTCCCTTGGTGTAGACACCAGCGAACCAAAAAAAAATCTGAGAAGAAAGCAAGAGCTGGGAAAATAGCAGCTGATTAGATATTCATGAAGCTGTGGGGCAGGGAGAGCACCAGAATGAGCATTAAAAGAGTCAGCTGTTCTTCCTATTATTGAAATGCCAAAAGTGAATTTAAGTGCTCAGACTCCCCTTATGACAAAGCATGTCAATATCAAGCTTGTTCTTTTTCTAGTGACTAACATAATTCGTTTGCTGCTGGTCTCTCCTTTCCATTATTCTATTTCCTTTGTCTTCATTTTCCCTTTTTTGCATCCACATTTCTAGTTCCATCCACTCAGAAATGCACTTTCCCCAGAGTGCACTGACATCTTCTTTAAAGACAAGAAAGAAACAAACAAAAAAAATCCAAGTGCATTAATTTAAAAAAATAAATTTTAGCAAGTTGTCTGCTGAATATATTCTCCACTCCCAACCATCCTAAATTTTCCATTTGTTCTTTTCCTTCCTTCTTTTTTAACCGATATTTTTCCTTATGTTGCTTGTACTTACCTTGAGTAGATGTCTGGGAATGTACGATGAAAATTATGCTGCTAAGGACAAATGCAGGTGAACCATTGATGAAGGGGAACAGTAACAGTTACTGACAAAGTTTTCCTGTCTAATGCTACCAGGCCTAATGCTTCATAGGCTGTGATGCTGTTTTCCTTCCACGGTGTGTGCTCCATTCCAGGTTCCCCTCAGTATTCACCAGCAGTCAGACATGATGCATGTGAAGGAGACTGCCTTCTGCGTAGAGAGGTGTAAATTTTGTGACTATTAGACCTTAAATGTTTCCTTCTTAAATAATGTCTCATGATGTACGTATGAATAATAATTAGAAAACAAAACCAGCCAGGAATTATGAGATTCTATATTAAATCATAATATACTCCTTCCCTGGGCTGTTCTTGTTGCCAGCAGATTTAGCTGTAAATTTACAGAGCAATACCACTACATTTTCTGCTTTGTAAATCTTGCTTACGGGTAATGGGGATTGTCAACCCCTGAGAAGCCACAAGAGCTAAATTTAGGGCCCAACACATTTATCTAAACCGATATACATCAGTGAAAGCACTTGCTGAGTGCGTATTCTATTCCCATTGATACCAAAATGACACCAGTCAGACAGAAGATTCTTCCTTCAAAACTCAGTATTTGGGCCAGAAGCAAGAAAAAAAGAAACTGTTTTAAGGGAATATTTTAATCACAAAACCCCTTGCAATGACAACAGTAAGTCAGTTAAGTTAGCTGAGTTGGTCTAGATTAATGGAATCTAAATAGGTGGGATTCTTATGTTCTGCGTACATTAAAAAAAAAAAAGGAAGATCCAAATTCTGGAACCTGGCCTCTGTATCTGGAGAGCATTAATAGGTAAAACATTCTGAAAATAAGTCTCAGTGGGCAGGTGCAAATTAAGCAAGAGCCTCAAGAAAGATGCAGCTGTATTTCCCCCTGCTGCTAGATAATTTTGTGTTAATCTCTCCATTTCTCTCTCTTTCACTCTTGCATGCTATAAAAACAAGCCAGTTTTATGTACCACAAGTCACACCAGCTAATGGTATTTATTGCTACTTTTTTTAGTTTCTACAAAAACTATCTCAAAACATATGTACTAGGAGAACAGTGAGACCTTCAGAGACATAGGCAGAGATTAAGTTACTAAGTTTTCATTGCTTGCCTAAATGGTTTACACAGAAGTTAAGAGCACATGGTTGTTACTCAGCAATTTTGAAAATAAAACAGTTAATTAGATACTTCTGCACATGCTTAGAGAACTAAGCAGCCATTTATTAAAGACATTTGTTCATGCTCTCCCCAGGTGAACTTTCTGCATTTATGGATGATAAAATACTAATATGTGATGGTCTTTATTGTGGGTTTTTTCCAACCTCTTCTTCAGATACAAAAAGCCAGTTCAAAATAATGTTTTTAGCTGCTTACTTAAGCCTGACAGAACCCCTCAAGATTAGCACTAAGCTGTTTCTTTTGTGAAGGCACATTTCTTTTCCTTTTTAATTGTGATAACATTTAAACTCTGCTTAGAGTTTCAGCAGAACCTTGGAAATGCAATGGTAGATTAAATGAAACAAACTATAGGAAGGGGAAAAAAAGTATTTTCCGACATTTTTGTGATTCTTATATCCTGGGATAAATCCTTATATCCTTATATGCATAACAGAGTTGTTCGAGTTTGATAATCTGTCTCTGCTAATGACTGGAGCTAAATATTTTATAGAAAGTTTATGAAATTATAATGTGTAGGCACTCTAGGATTCACCACCTACTTTAAAAATCCCTTGCTCGTCTCTTCCTTTAATGGTAGACTTCTGTAATGATATGTGTTCCTTCTGAAATTTCTTTGGAGTAATGCAAGCAAGGGTCAGATACTTACTGAAGGTAATTCCCCATCCTATCTCCAAAATTCTGTTTTAATTTGAAGGTATCTCAGTCTACCTTCATATGCACAGATGGGGGAATTCTATCTAAGGGAAGAAATGTAGGCTTTTTCACCTGAATGCTCAAGGTTGCCACACAAATTCATAGTGTCTACAGGGTTGGCAGGTAATGTCAGAACAGGGTTGTGCAACAAGGGGAAGAGACGTTTTCAAGCAGTGGCTGTGCTTCAAAATTGCTGTGGTAGTCTATTAAGGTTATGTAAAGCTACCATAGCAGGAAACAGAAACTTTTAACAATCAAGACCTTAATTAAGGTACAAATCTAAAATACAAATAAACAGCAATACTTCTTTCAATGTGACTCTGGATGTTGCTGCTTATCCCCAACAGAATTTTCTAAAGCACATATTATATGTTAAGCTTCACAGAATTTTCTTTCATCTTTATCTCTTTTTGCATTGACATCTGAGTTTCTCTCTGTTATCTGTTACTTCTTTTTCTGCCTTCCCCCCCAACCTTAACAAAGGGACCCAGCTTGTGGTTTAGAAACTATTCAACCCTTTCTTGAAGACATGAATTTAAAACATTTTTCCAAGCGCTTCCACTAGTCTGAATCGGACTGCATTTAAGACAATTTTTTTCTAACCATGACTTCTTACACATTGAAAATCTATGCTTGGTTTCAAGCTATCTGTCTTTGCTGCTAGTGAGGAGTGCAGTGCTTGTAGTTGGTCTTAAATCATTGACAATTTTTGAAATTGCTTGAGATTTGTGCTTGTTACAGTTGGCCATTGGTATCCGGCAATATTGATGTTCATTATCCGACACACATTGACTAATAATTGTGTGGGTTTTGACTGGAATACTCTGTTGAGCAACTTTATCTTTGGTTATGTCACTTGTGGAAGAGGATTGTGGCACTACAAACTCTGGTGCCTCTGTTACATTTTTTCTCTTCATGTTTACAACAATTACAGTGTGATGCAGGAACAAAGTATTAAGATCTCTTGGTAAGAAATTGTGAAAATCACATTGCTCGGAGAAATTACTTCTCTTTCTTACAAAGAATCGGGAAATTGGAGTTGCTTCCCCCTGGAGTGGATGCAAGTTTGCTACTGACTCACAGGGTGCAGAATCAGGCTGTGGGATGCAGCAACAGCACAAGATGTTTTAAAAATTAAGCCATTATACAGCCAATGCCTATTCTGGTGATGCAGAGACTGGCAGTTTTACAGATGCTCACGCTGTTGTTCTCCCTGCATGACAGTCTGTGAAGTGGACCAGGGGGCATTCTTTAATATTGAAAAGGCACTGTCCCTTTTCCGCCAAGCGTTATTCATTCTCTGAAGTCATGGGTTGATCTTTCAGCAAATCCAGCTTTAGGATGCCAAAACCACATAGAACACACAATACAAAAGGCTGATATAGCACAAGCTGATATAGCACAAACTGATACAGATTTATTTCCCCTCCTTCTCATTGCTTCAACCTCCTTACCCCTCTGAAGCAAAGAACAAAACCCCAGCACCCAAAGAAAACCAACAAGAGCAACAAAAATCTAGTTTGCTATATTCCCACAGGCTGTCTGCCAGATCAGCTTTCATCCATCCTCCTGCATCCAGCAGGACATCGTCTAGCTAATTTGTCAGAAAAGGAGTTTTGTATTCATGCCTGACCTGGATTAAATTTGTATTGCTGAAAAACACACAGTTGTGCTGATCTTAATATTAATGACTGTGAAACCGCAGCCTTGAGTAGCTTCTGCCATGTGTGCTCTCTCTCTTTTTTACATTTCAATTCCAACCATGAAATTTCCTTACTGCTGTGGAAGCCTTTCCATGATGGGATTGCTGATACAGAGCTGACCTCAGGATGACTGCATGATGTTATTCTCAACTCAGTGTATATTTGGAATAGCCATGCTTGTGTCAATAGAAACGTGTAGAAAAAGCTGGTCATACTCTGTGAAACCTGAACAGCTTGTGGTTCTGTACTTAAAAATGGTAGATGAACATCCCACTAGTTGTATCTTGCTGTTAGGAATGTGTTCTTAATATTCCCTTGCTTGGGTAGGACCTATTTCATCAAGATAAGGTTGATCCTAAAAGTAGGAAATTCTAGAATGGTATTATGAATTCTGATTTTAGAAGTCAACATCAGAAAGTAAGCCATTGTGTTTCACACACAGTTCTCTACCATACAAGACAACTAATTAAATATACCTGTTGAAGGCTGGGTTTTGGGATAAAGAGTGCCTTATCTCCCTGAGTGTAGTCTGGCAATCTTTCATCATCAGGGTCAAATCAAGCATTTCCTGTCTACTCTAAGTTTTCAGCTTCTGGTCTTCATCTTGCTCCTTTCATTCTACTACCAGCACCTTATCTGAACATATCACAACTGTGCAAAAAGATCGACATGATGATATTGCAGTGGTGGTTTTGCCAAGGCAGGGAAGAATAGTCAGGAGGTCAGAAATGTTTACTCAGGCTCAAAGGGCACTGCCAACCTCTGCTGTTATCAGCCTCCATCTCACTCCAATCAGTTCATGCTTCCTGACACTTTGTCGATGTTGAACAGCAGCAATCGCTAAAGACCTTGTAATAGACTCAGCAGGACAGGGAAAACAAGTAAACCAAAATGTCTATATTAAAACAAGCAGTGAGTGCAAAGAGCAAATGTGCAAGTGGTGGCAGAAAGCACGAAACTATGGGTAAACATGGCCAACATTCATCTAACCTGTCTTTTTTAAAGATGGACCCATACAAGATGACTGGAGCAAACCTAAAAACTCACCTGCTAGAACCTGCGGGTCCCTCTGTGAGTCTGTCTACTCAGAGACAGAGACATACACCTCTGGCCATTCAGGCCGACAAAATTTGGTGAATAATCTTTTCCTGCCATGTCAGTGAGCTGAAATGCCTCCATAAAAGGCTTGATGAACACCAAAACTGGTGGAAAGGAGCAGGCAGACTGCTCAGCTAAGAGCAGGTAGGGAGAGGAAGTAAAATCTTCCTGGTAGTAGTGAGCATCAGTGAAACTCTGCTCAAAAGGACGCGAAGTACAAGAGCTACATGGATTAAGAAAATCTGGAAGAAGCTTAAGACCACCTCAGGAGACTGTAATTCACTCATTTAACCTAGAAAATGATGACAACAAGACATGGTAGAAAAATCCCCAGACAAATAAAACCTTTCATGCAGAAGTCGCCACTAGCACCACCAGTGAATCAGAAACACTTTGTGGAAAGCAATGGGCAGAAGTCCAGACTGACACTCCGTTGAAGCTTTGGGACAGCAATGTCTACAGAGGAGAATATTTAATGGATCCTTCTCCCCATATTCTGCCTCTCCTTCCTGATTCATCCTTAGGTGTCCCAGGCTATGAATTTGTGGGGCTGTGCTGCAAACTGCATTATCGAAAATCTGTTTCCCAAAATGTCTCCCTTTTTGGAAAGTAGTTTCTTGTGGAATCACCTCCTGAGGTGGCTCTCAAATTACTTAAGTCATATTTCCCAGTACTTAATAATTTCTGCAAAGGTACGTGTTTTTCTCACCACCAGCAATTAAACAGAAAATTCCCTTCATGACCTTCACTATGAGAACCTAGGCATGTCAGTGTTAGTCTGATGATGATTTTTATTGCTGCTGTTTCTAAAATTTCCTTCAGATTTAGAAGGTCTGCTAGGGCAATGTTTTAGTGCAATAACATGAGACCATGAATGACGAGACTGCATCTAGGGAAATGTCTGAAGGGTGAAGGGTTTTTGGGCTTTTGACATATCTTTGGTCTTACTGCAGAATGCCTTGAAAGCAACAGGTCATCAACTATTCAGATTTTGGATGTTCTCCCATCATGGATCAAGAAAGGGATTTAGAATCCAACTGAAGTATAGTTAGGTGAATTATGGAACACATTGAGATATGGCAAAAACGATCAGCAGTGCTGGACAGGACCCCTGGAGATTTTCTAAAAGCATGTCCAGGTACAGCAGGGTGCTCAGGGCTGTGTCCACTTGAGTTCTGAATAACTCCAAAGGTTGAGATCTCCAACCTTTATGGGCAACTTGCTCCAGTGTTTGACAACCCTCACACTAAAAATATTTTTCTTTTTATCTAGTGGAGTTTCCTGTGTCTCAACTTGTGGCTGTTGCATTTTGTTCTGCCTTCATGCACCTCCACCTCCTGGGCAATCTGCCATCAGGTAATTGGAAACAGCAATAAGATGTCCCCTTCACCTTCTCTTCCCCAGGCTAAACCAGCCCATCTCCCTCAGATTCTCCTTGTATGTCCTAGGCTCCAGCCCCCAGCCATTCTGGTGGCCCTATTCCCTCCACATTCCCAGAATCAAAAGTAGCAGTAGAGGTTCCTGTGTATCATCCACATTAGTCTACGTTCCTTTCCTTGTTTTCCTATTTTTCTCCTATTAGCCAAAGAATTACCTGAAAACCTTGCATAATCCTTGATTTTTTCTATTTTTAATTTTTTTCTGTTTTAAGACACAGGAGGTCAAGTACAAGTTGTTATAGTTGCACAAAAGAAGGCTGTGTTCCTCCTAATTGCCATGCCATACCAAGGAAAAAGAAAACCCTGTCCTACCAGGTTGTCTTCGATCATGAAAGATAAAACAGTTACATATAATTTGGATGTTATTTAAAAGGAGTCAGCTCTGTTTGTGTGCTTGCACTGCTGCAGACAGGCATTTCTTCTTCCAGGGCTCAGGACCTGACCCACACCAGGGACTGGGTCACTGGTGAATGGACAGACTTACCTTGGGAATTGACCCTGCCCAGGCCCAATGGACCAACATTTTTGCTGCAACATGACCTCTAAGACGTATTTAAAAAAACTCATTAATATGCTAGGAAATGTTTATTAGCTGTTTTACCCCCCCAGTTTTTCCTTTGTTTTGTTCATTCTTTATTCACAGATCTGTCTTCCCAAAGACTTATCTTTGTTCTGTTGTATGAGACAGTCTCTGTCTCTGAGTTTTGGGGTTAAGAAAGAGCTGTACAATCAAAACATCCTTAAATTTGCATGCTTTAGCATGCCTACATTTCTCAGGTTTCTGTTTAGGGCTTAAGATAATTAATTGTTTTTGAAGACATGTACAAGCTAAGTTGATCTCAAATGCTGTTCCTAAATTTAAAGAAAAAATGTTTCTTTTTTTTTTTCTTTAAAAAAACCCTAACCAAACTTAAAGGTCTATCACTGTCTTGTGGAAAAAGGTTCCTTTGAGGCCAGTAGGACTTCCTGAATCTCACCTGAGTGCATCCTGGCTGAATTCTGACATCAGTGGCTAAGCCAGAAATTGTCATATTCCTTAGATCTTAAAAGAAAGTTTCAGACTTAAAAATCACCTTCGTAATCCTGAATGTAGGTAACATGTAAAGCATCTACTACTCTTACATTTTGAATGTTGTTTCAGTATTTATTAACTTTGCATTTTGTTGTTCCTTTGAGTATTGTGCTTAATTGAAAGAAGTTGTTGCATAGACACAAATAAATGTGAATATGCTCAGTGCATGTACATTTTTGTCTTGAACAGATGGAGCAACACTCTACTCACATTATGTCATTGACTTAAAAAGATTTAGCTGGTGTACAAAGTCTTTTATGCTTATGATATGTAAGGAAGCTATTATTACACAGTAACTATAATAAGGTGACACAACTGGGGAGTATCATTTCTCCATATGGGAGCAGTAGCTGCCACTTTATGTAAATTTTAAAATGAGCTTAATTAGACCTCTGTAGAGGAGTGTTTGATTTTTACCTCAATTCAATGTAATCTGCAGCAGTACAGGAAAAAAAACACAGCAAAAACCCTAGCAAAATACCCCACCCTGAAATCCCCTGAATTATCCAGCTTTAAAGATGTGTAAGTACAGAACAAGTGATTCAGAAAAGAGCAATGAAGTGTATAGCTAAAAACTGAAGAAAATGTGGCAAGGGAATAAAGATGTAAACATATTCCTGGGTTTGAAGGAACTGGAGATTAAAGGACAGTGTTAAGTGTGTGTTAATCCACCCGTTCTTACGATACATCCAGGCATTAGACATGGAATGCAAGCAGGGGAGAGAATCCAGCCACCCTTCCTCAAATGGACAGTCTCTGTAAAGTCGAACTACTCAGGAAGAGAGAAACTGTAGAGAAGAGTCCTAGAGCCAGGTCAATGGTTTCAGCAAGAAATTATAAGCTGCAAATGTTGGGCTCATACTCAAGGTCCCTATTTTTTTCCCACTGCAGGAAAGAATTGGCACCATTTGCTCCAAGGGAAACAAAACCTAAATTCAGACAAAGAATCTGAAACTGAAGGTTCATAATTCAGAAAAGTAAGATGTTGTCTGGCGCTGCTTATGTGACTTTGGACTCCCTCAAAGTAACATGTACTGTTCATAACATGCCCCCCTCCCAAGCCCATAATTTTCTGTCTTCATTTTTGTCTCACCTCCTGCAATCAAAGCAGTAAAATAATAAACAAGTAAACTGACTCCTTTGAAGAGATTTTGTTAAACAATTATGTCAAAATAATACAACAGACCCAAGAAAATATACATGCTACTATAACTCAGAAGGCAATGTAAGTATCTGAAAACTAGAACAAGACCATTCTTATTCTTTGGGTTCTTATGTTGCTATGCAATGCTATATGCTATGCTATATGCTATGCATATATATTTAAAAATAATTTAGCCCAAAGTTATTTTTTGGGATTATGGAAAAAAACAAAACAAAACAAAACCCCAACAAATGTTTTTTCTGGAGATTGCACCAGGTTTTTACCTTCTTGCATAGCTGTTCAGTTAAAGAATATTCTGCTGTTTCCAGGTGTTTATGCCTCAGCGAATAACTTTGTAGAAGTTAGTTTATCAGGTTATCCTAAGGATGAGTTAAAAAAAAGAATAAAATAAACCTCTATTACTTTAAATAACAGTGATCCTATTTATTTTTCTATTACAACATAAAGTTTTATGTGTGTTCTTGCTCCAGCTGCAAGAAAAAATAGAGAAGTCAGATCTTTGTATATCATATCCCCAGTGTATCTTTCCATCTAATCTAGTGATACGTGTGCAGAATGGGAGTCTGGCTGTTTCCTGAGTTAGGCGAACACTGTCCAACAGCAGTAGTGTGATTGCTGATGCTTTTCTAACAGCAGAATCATATCAGAAATACAGAAGCAATTCAGCTGAAGGTTAATCTGTACAGCACCAGACTGCATGCAGGTATGGGCAGCTGCATATTTGGAGGGAGAGAACACAAAAACTGCATTTGGGCTTCTGAAATCGATGTTACGTTTTCCCACCCATCTCCTTTTAATTTAGCTGTTGAAGGGATGAGATACCTCTAAAAAGAATTTGGTTTTGGGGGAACATTTGAGCTGTCTTTTACACACAGTACAAATGTTCTAGAAATTCTTGCTCCAGGCATTTCTATGGGGGGGCCCTCCTGTATGTCCCTTATTCATCTGTATTTACAAAAGCCAGAGGGGGAATTATAGGCCAGGGTGCTGGAAAGGCAGCGGTAACTGTGAGCACACGCGTCTTGCAGCAAAAGGTGTTGACAAAATTCCACACGAAACACAACTCCACTGATGGCAGTAGTAAAACTTCCTTTTTATTCAATTTTATTTCTCTTTCAGTGAAACTGGGACTGCAGATCTGACCTGTTGGGGCATGTAAAGCCAGAGCTATGCTTAGAAATAAGCCTATGCCATGTCTTTTCCTGAGCCCTGCTCCTGAGGCACGTGCAGACACGAACACCCACTCTGCATGGGGGCCCTCTGGGACCATGCCTGCGCCCACAGACCCCTCCGTAAGGAGGGGTCCCTGGGTCGGCTCCTTGTGATGGACCAACACTGACCACCAGCCACTTCTGACCGGCCAGTGTCATCTCTTTCCTGCAAAGCTGTGTTTTTTTGGCATACAGCATAACCAGGGTAACACTATACACTGTTTTCAGATATCTCTCAGGCTTAGAGACAATGTGCTTGTTGTTCTTCTGACGTTTCTCTGCAAACGGATATTGTATCGGTGTACGGAAATCAATGGGGCTCTGTTGATTTGTGCCAACCGATAAACCAGCACACATTACTATTGTGAGACACTGATTTGTTCACACAGACTTCGGTACTCTGGGTACAGGATGAGAAACACTGTTGTGCAGACTACACAAAGTGTTAATACTCTCATATGTTGCCTTTGGATAATTCGTTAAAATGTGGCTTTGTTCTGGTGATGTTTGTAAATGGATCAAGTGTTGCCTATGTTTCTGCAGCTGGCATAAAGAGCGTGAAGCCTAAGTAGTGAGCAGGTCAACAGAAATGTGATCATATGCTCACCCCCATCTTTGTTTTTGAGATGCTGGGCATTTGGCTGGAGCTCAGGGCAGTGAGAACGACAGGCTGTGAGGAAAGAGAGCTCAAAACTACAGGGTTTTTCCTAGGCTGTCTAGGCCTGACTTGGAATAACTATTTTTTACAGATGTTTAGTATTCTTATGATGCAGAAATTGTGTTTTGTTTATCTTCCTTTGACTCGAGGCAAGCCTATCCTGAAACTAAACTTGCTTTCCTCTATCTGGCATTGCCAGTTGTTAGTTGGGTAGATTTTTTTAACCTTTTTTCTGGGTGGCAAGCATAATGTTTAAAATCTTGTTTCACTGATGCCTAGCATTGCCTACCATGAATTTTCACCACTGAATTTGGGAGAGCAGTCTCACAATGCTTTTCTAGTTAAGCTCTGCCAGATTTTAGGATCGATATTGAATCATGGTCTGGAGGTAGCTGTCTCTCTGCTGACCATACAGGGAGTCTAGAGCCATTTATCACCTAATTAATTGAAGATTTTTTTATAAAATGTAAGTTAATTATATTACTGCAGCATTCATGCTATAGAAACTAAGCTAACTGCAAAGAAATTGCATGCAGCTATAAAGAAAACTTGTTATTTCAAGCTGTATGAGGATTTCAAAGTTAATACCTCTCCAATTGAATCACCGCTGCAAACACGTCACTTCTGAAAGCAAGGCAGAAATCACAGTGTGTTACTGCTGTGCTGGGAAACCAAAGTCATTGTGCGTGGTTCTGGGGTGCAGGAGAGGAATGCTGGGGCTCAGGAGCAGGACTCCACTGCCTGAATGTTTCCTTTGTTGGACTGAAAAAACAGAAGTAAGAGAGAGTAGAAAATAAAGGAAGGAATTAGGTAGAACACACATTGTAAAACAGCCCATTGTCCCCTATTGGTATTTAAGTGCAGTGTGGGGACTGTGCTATAGCTGAGCTGTCTTTGCAGAAGAGTAAGTTGTGTTCTGGACACTGCCTGTTATGGTTGATTAAAATAGTTTAAAAAAGGCAATCCTAGAGCAACATGTTCTAGGCTGGTCAAAGTAAAAAATGGAGAAAAGGAATAAAATAAAAAAATGTCGCCAAATGACTGCATAACGTTGTAAGTGTTGATTTATCAAAAGTGGGCAAATAATTCTTAATGAGAAAGTATATCAGAGGAAATATTCTATTTTGCAGTGACAGGTTCAGTGCTGGGTTTATCAGCCTTGTTCCTTTTGAGAAATTGCTCACAGAACATCTTCAAGAAAGAGTCTTTCAGCGATAGGTGTGTTTGCAAGCCTTTTTTCTACCACAAGCACTTAAATTTGGGGGGTTGGAATTGTGACTGCATTGATCTTTGTGACCAAATTTCCATTGGTTTCAATGGGGCCAAGTACCAGCACCCAGACAGTCACCCCAGGGACACCCTGTAGGAGATGACCAACCAGTTTTTTTGACCATCCTTGTGTCCCTGGGGTGCTTGGAAGAGGGTCACACCGAGATTCTGCTGACTGAGCCAACCTTCAGGCTTTGTGAGCTGGGGCTCAAGCACGCACCACTGTGGGTACCCACCATGGGCAACTGGAAATAACCCCAGTGACACAACACTTGGTTGCAGCCCTGCTGTTATAGCCCTGTTGTGAGTGTGTGTCCTCCCTCTGTGTGTGCAAGAGAGATCAAGATGAAAACGTTCATAATAGATTATTGAAAATGAGAGAGCAGACTCTAAAAAACCTGTAAACCTGTTGGCAATGTGTAGCCTACACATTACTTGTCTTAAATTGCATTGTCTCAACACCCATCTCCAAGTGCATTTAAACTTTTCTGTACCTTTAATGTTCATCCTAGTAACAGAAAGAAGTGAAACCTTTTATTCAAAGACATTCAGCTTACACCTCAGTGATTCAACAACATCAGAATAGGAAAAATTTCATAGTCAATCATTACTGAGTCTTGAGTCAAAGTTGTCAGAGAGTTTTACATTGTCATCTTTAATCTTTTCCTCAAGATGAGCTGTGGATTTTACCTCCTGGAAAAGGCTGGTTTTGCCTTGACATTTCACTGTAAATTTATCAGGAAATAAAAAAAGGGCACTTCCAGATCCTTTGTGAGAGAAAAAAAAAATTTTATCAAATAAAGTTTTACTGAGCTGAGATTGAGAAACATAGAAAGCACTTTACCTTCATATTTCTGAATTTCCTTTTTATTCAGACTTGAAGGATTTTCTCTGTATCTCTTATCAGATAAAGAGATTATCAGAATCCCATAGAGAGAGTTTGATACATCTGTACCACCAGCAGAGGTTCTGTCACATCTCTTTATATGCAGGCAATCACCTTTAAACTAAATAACATGACAAATACTTGTTAACCATAATATCAGATGGATTTTGGAGCCCTTCTTTGCTGGTATCCCATTCCCAGTGTGCTGAGAGCAGAGTATTTGACTAAGGATTTCTAATTCAATTTAAATTTTCTTATCCTTTACTGTGCATAGATCATGTGTAATGTCTGCTCCAGGGTGATTATTTTCTTTTTTTGTGTATGTGCGAGAGTAAGTTCTTCATGGTAGTATATGCATCCCATCATAGCTTAGCCATCTTTTATCCATCTGTTCTTCATCTTCTTCCTGACTTCAGGTGGACCTTCTCTTGGAGGAATCCTCCACTCAGTTACTAGGAGTGTTGTGTGTAGACAATAATGCCCCCAGAGTTAAATACAGATTCCACTGAAGTCCATGTACAGTACTTAAAACTCTTAAAACCCCAGGGATTTTCAGACACCAAAACCATAAGCACAGTCACTTGCTGCAGAGTTTCTAAAATGTAAAAGTTTTATTCTAACACTTCATATCTGGTTATTTGCAGTGCAATCTGACTCTTCTGACTTTAAGTGGAAAAATTCCAGTGGTGCTCAGTTCACTCTTGGAGGTAAGTTTACTAATTTTTTTTCACCTTTTTTTTTTTTTTCCACTTATTTTGCAAATCACTTGGGCACAGTCTTAAGTGAAAATGAACCTGGGAGCTTCAGGGCCTAAAGCTGACCATGGTCTTTCCAGAAATAGAGCTTTATCTTTGCTTTTGCGGAATGATCAGTAATAGAAATCTCTTACGTGCTCCCAGCATGTCATCGGCTGAATGAGAAGTCATTTGCTGTGGTTAAGAGCAATGCTGATGTGTCTAGAGATGATGTGAAAGGGTGCCCTTGGGTACTGGCAGGGGAATGGGGGAAAGAAAGAACACTTTTGCCCTTAGACTGCTTAAATGAAGCTGGAAGGCTGTAAGAAACTCTCAGGGAATTGTGGATTGATGAAACTGAATGAATTTTTCTGGAAGTATGTATGAAGCAGTGGTTTCCTTGGTATTCAACCATAGCAGCTTATATCAGTCACTCTCATCTTTGCCACCCAGTCTCTTTGGTTGTGGTAAACTACAGTATAATGCCTTTCCCATCCATGGACTATTCCTGAGTTCATCTGTTAATATTGTGTTCAGGAAAAAAAAAAAAAAGCTCCCAATCACTAAAGGAAATGCCATCAAAAGACTACAGAGTGAATAAAAACTGTTCAGTGAAATGTTGAAGACAAAGGAAATAAAATCAGGCACATTGCCATGCAAGATGAGTTTAGGATTTCCACCATACAATTTATTTAATTATCAGTGCCAGCTTCACAAAATGCCTCCATCAGAAAGTGAATAGGTTGTGGGTGTGTTGAACTGGAGTAGGTTTAAAATGTTGTGACTGCCTTAATGGTTACATATCCTGTAAAATGCATTAGTTTTCAAGAGGGTGATTATGGTTTGCTTCTTATGTGCCATTATGTCTAATTTGTTTTATGCTCCAACAGAGAAAATTATTTTCCTCCTTCCAATTTATATGACAAACACAGAAGTATAATCAAGTGAAAAATATATTGATTTGATATGATCATACTCGGCTTCCCTGTATAAGTACATACCACTCCTGAACTACATTAGTGACAATAATAACTGCATATTTTAAACATATGCAATTCCCCATTACCTAAGAAGAAGATTTTAAAAATAAGTTAATCTTGTAATTAAAGTAGTGAAAATGGAAGTTTTTGAGAAATAAAAGCTAGATTCATACTGACTTGCGTAACTCTTTGGAATGGATCTGTTTTGATGTTTAGGCTTAAGACTTTTGTTAAAAACACACAAAAAAGCCATTTGAACATTTGTGTAATAACTGTCAGCATAATAATGTTTCTTTTAACTCTGGAAGAGGATTTGCAAATGGCTTGATAAAACTCATATAATTTCTAGATTTTTAAACAAAAATATTTCAATAGACTAAATATTTCTCATTTTCACAAAGTGATGAGATAAAAGATTAAATAATAAAAAAAAATTATTGTTATGTAATTCAAACCTTTGGCACAATTTCCAAACAGTGTCAATGAACCTCACACATACTTTTAGTGAATGTGTTTTGGAACCCAAACTTTTCTCTGTGTCTTTTTTTGAGCGCTGCATATGATCTTTTTTTTTCTTCCTTTTCCTATATTAGAGAGAATTATACCACTGATGTCCTGGTTTTGGTTGAGATAGAGTTAATTTTCTTCCTGATAGCTGGCATAGTGCTGTGTTTTGGATTTGGGATGAAAATAATGATGATAACACACTGATGTTTTCTGTTGTTGCTGAGCAGCCAAAGACTGTCCTGTGCTCTGCCCTGCCGGGGAGCAGGTGGGGGTGCACGGGGAGCTGGGAGGGGGCACAGCCGGGACAGCTGACCCAGGCTGGCCCAAGGGGTATTCCATACCATATGAAGTCATGCCTGATCAGTACATAAACTGAGAGAGTTAGCCAGGGAGGGGCCATGGCTCGGGAAATAACCGGGAATTGGTCAGCAGGTGGTAAGTAGCTGTGCTGTGCATCACTTGTTTTGTGCATTCTTTTATCATTATTATTACCTTTCTTAATCTTCTTTTTTTTTTTTTTTTTTTTTTTTTTTTTATCTTTGTTTTTTTAGTTTTTTTTTTTCTACCCC
>NW_010529530.1:0-6384 GCF_000687285.1 Phaethon lepturus | reverse complement strand
CATGAGTTCTACCTTTTTTCCCAATTCTCTCCCCCACCCCCCTGGGAGGGATGAGCAAACAGCTGTGTGGTTGTTTTAGCTACCTGCCAGGTCAAACCACAACAAGTAACATGTGATCAGTTTGAGGTAATGATAACAGAATTAGAGATGACCTCTGTGAACGTAATTTTTTTTTGAAGATGCTTCATTTGAGAAGCTGTTTTCTTCTGCCTTTGGTAACCCCCAGATTCAATTATTTAGCATTTAAGACTGCTACAGCCTAAGGTCATTGCATGCAGAAAAACCTCTCAGCTTTAGTAAAAAATGTTTTCACAGTTCACCATTTCATTTCAGATGTCTGTTCCTGGTCTGTGAAAAGAAGAAATTATCAGTCAAAACAATATCCACAGTATTTTTTGTGCTTCGAGTACAGTGGAAAAAATAGAGGCCAAAAGAGAAAAAAAAAAGCAGAATTGTGCTGTGAAATGGTAATTTTAAATGAAAGAGAAGATATTCTGCATATGTGCTCACAGCAACACAATCATATACCAAGATGGCATTAAGTGGACATGCAGGGAAGGTAATGGTGTTTTGATAAAATTAAGCAAGTAGTCTTGCTCTTCAGTTCAACTTTAGCCAATGGCACCTGGAACTGACATAGAGGAAAGTAAAATAGGAAAAAGCTGTTAGAAGAGGCAGGCAGAAGAAACAACACCTACATAAGCAAGAAAACAATACACAGGAACAAAATGGCTTTCCAGTCCAGCTGATGAAAAATGCCCTCAGATTATTCCTCATTTAATTTATCAAGCACCAGCACGCCATAGGGAGGAATGCCAATGACCTATTCCTTGAAGACGGAGGCTTGATATTGACTCAGATGGACATACATTTCTTTTTTCTCAATGTGAGCTATGTTAGTTTCAGACTCTTAATCACAATGTCTTCCACACACCGTGAACCTGCTACAGGATACAAGCTGTGGGTATCTTTTAAACTCATTTTACCCTTTATGCTTCTGACCATAAGCAAAATACCTGAGTTTGTGTTCTAAACTAGTAAGTCATCATTCAACTTAGTCTACTGAAATCCATGGCATTACAATTCTTTTTAGTGAGGTAAATTAATCTTCTAGGTCTTTAATCTCTTCATATTTCATGCAATTGCCATTTCCTTCATTTATCAAAAGTCAGTCAGTCAGTCCTTGGTCCTGCCAGTCCTTTAGGCAATACAGGAGTGACACATATGCGGGATGCACATGCTCACCGTGAACAACCTTAGTTTTTGTGCAGATGGCCTGCCCCAAACCCACTCAAGCTGACAGCATAAGCAGAAATAGCATATGTCATTCAGTATAACCAGATGGCATCTTTATCTCCTCCATCCTTTTCTAGAAAATAGGTTTACGGGATTCGTAGACACCAGCCTGAGAAGCAATCCAGCAGTCATCTCTATGAGTCTCTGCCCACCACTGCCATGGAGCTGCAGTGCAGCTACAAGTGTTTCTCTAGCCTGTGGAGGTTCTAGTCTTACTCTCCCCATAGCTTTATAAGAAAAATAAACAGAGGTGTTGTCCTTAAGCTTTTCTCACCTCTGGGGAGACTGGCTCAGGTCTATCAATTTTCACAGTACTTCCCAGGACCTTATTGATTTTGCAACACCCTTTTTGATGTGTTGTGGGGCTGGGTCACTGCACCATATTCTGGTATCTGTCTTGCTATTCCAGTGTTCAGAAAGAAAGTAGGCACCCTACTGTTTTCATTTCCCCTTTCTCATCTAACTTCTCAGCTAAGCTTCACACTGATGTTTATCAGGGAAATGAGGGTGAAGGAGTCTTAAGCCTTCTGGCAAGATGTGTAGAACAAACCAGACCAACTGTGCAAAGCAACATTGCAGGCTTGCCAAAAAAACCTCTTTTTTTGTGTCTGCTGGCTAATTATTCTGCTTGACCCTGACAGCATGTAAATGTTCCAGTCTTTCACCAATGAAGAGAAGGGGATTATACTACCCATATAATAGACAAAGAACCAAGGGCTACCACATACCTGACTCTTCCTCATGGGACAATGTGAAGACAGAAATGCAAGGTGGGAAAAAAACCAAAGGAGCTGGATGACCAAGATACCTTCTGCCACTAGAAATGCCTGTTTGATATGTCCATTCCTCTGTAGAAATAATGATACCTTTTGTTAATTTAAAGTATTTTGACATCCTTGCAGAAACATACCAATGGAATTAAACAGTATTTGAATGTATATATTTCTAGTGACCCCTTTTCTTGTAAAATATTTCAGTAAGTTCAAAATTAGACACTACCATAAGTTTCTTCTTATTAGATTTCTTTTTTAATTTTCTAAATGAGACTCAGAAATGGTAATATTGCTGTTAACCCATTCTAATGAACAGATTTTAAAATGTTAATATTATGATATTCCTTGAATGCCAGAACAAAATTATAAAAGGTGCTTTATTTTAGCATGAAATTAAAACATCTTACAGTAATTCCAGATAAACTAAGCCTTTTTGGCACTAAAGACAGAAAAATAAATTAAATTGTTGGGGGGACAGAGTTTCCCTCTAAATTAAAAGAATGTATTATTTGTAGTCTATGAGAATATGAAAACCAGGAGAGGGACAAATGCACACTTTTAAGTCCATTGAACTGTGTTGGGAACTTGCAGAGCACATATATGAATATATAGAGAATATATTTCTATACGACTAATGAAATTCTGAAGTCTCCCAACTGCATATTCAGTCCATTCATGAGGCTAGCCTTTGGTCTTGCAACATATCCAGAAGATCAGTGGAAAAAGATCCAGTTAAATGGGGCAAAAATAAGACTGGCTTTTAAATATACATAGAAGGAGGTTGGTAACTGGGGGCTATCAGAGTTTTCTACTTCCACACTTATAGTCTTCACTTGATAACTACCCACGAAAGATCAAACCAGCCTGATGTTGAGAAGAGGACAATATAGACAATGAATAACTAAAAAAATATCTTCCAAAAAATTAGAACTTGGATATAATACCAAGGAAAACTAGAAACTGCTGGGCCTGCAAACAAATTTATACAGGAAGGAAAGATGAAAAATTCCTGTGACAATTAATTTAAAGTCCTAGTCCTGATGCGTTAAGTAGTAAAGCACTTTGAAAATGAATAATTTCCCATGGATAATACAGTTGTAGCTGCTGAGCTGAAGGACAGAGTATGATGCTTGAGTGATTATGCAGAGTAGAAGATCAGAAATACTATCTAAATATCCCAGTGATGGTACTCAGGAAAGAAAGGACCGGACAGGGCACACAGTGTGTTGCAGTTCAGTACTCTATAGTTTCTTTTAGATATTCCACATATAAAAAGTTTAATGTATCATACAAAATTTACTTGTTTGAATTTATTCAAAACTACATGGGATATTGATTCAGCAGGGTGACACAGCAATGCACTTAAATCACAGTACAAGTACAAATTACACTCAGAAATGCGTAGCAAGTGTGATACACAGTTGACTCACATGAAACATGAATTTCACTATTGGTCTGTATTATACGCTCACAGGAAGGTGTTTACAGTCTTTTGACTAACTTAGGGACAAACAGTTACACATTGGGTTGATAGACTCAGCTCATAATAACCAGTTGATTCATGCAGCTGATACAGATGGCTGATCTGCTCAGCTAAAACATAATGTTTATCCAGAGCAAAAGCCATCTATAACAAAGACCATCCTCCCATCCCCTTTGATTCTTTGTAATACACGTAGTCTTCCCCAAGTTTTCCAAGAACCTTGTCCTTGTTTGTCACCTCTGGAGCCTTCTTTAATGTGGTTCATTCATGGGTGAGACAGCACACTGAGGAGTTAGCTAAGGATACATATTTACCTAAAATTCTAGTTTCCCCATTTATTTGTTTGGTGCTTCACTCTTATGCCTCAAGGTCATAGGGGCAATCTGTCATTCTGCCATTCAAATTGCAACCTTAAAGGTGATCAGGAGAAATAACTATGGTGCTCTGCATGGAAGAGCTGGCTCCTGTTAGTGAATCTGCCTCCCTCCTTACTGCTGTCATCCTTAGCACGAAGCAACCTTTACCTTTTAGCCTTATATTTTCAGCTTTTTTTGGCCAGCGCCATTACACCACAGCCATCAATAAAAACAGAAGCCCAATGTATTGTTATTCTATTAGGAAAGGAAGAAAAAGATCAACACTATAACACCACAATGTCGTTATCAACTTTATTTCTCTCCATTTCCTTAACATCTGCCACTGACAGCCTGGTCTGATTTTTGGAAAGCCTTTCTCTCCACTGTATTCACTAATTTCCCATTCCAATCCTTCTTTTCATTCTTTCTCTAGATCTCCTTGGAGACAATTTGCTTTATTTTCCTGCCTCAGTCTGCCTCCGTACAACCTTACACTTTTCCCTTATTTCCTAAAATAGGGGAGAGAATATGTATGCTTACTGCTTCTTGATCTACTTAAATACATTTCGTGATACATGTTATCTTTCTTAGCTTTGACTCTAGTCGGTTTTGAAGGAGACAGGACAAAACTCAATCTGATGTAGGAACAACTCTCATTAAAACATCAGATGGTCATTTTCAACTTCTTAGTTTCAGCTTTTTAACGAACAGTTACTCTTGTGGGTTACTAAAAGAAGAAAATCTGAGAGTGATTTTAGAAAAGCAAATGTTCTTGTTTCTCTAAATAGAATTAGGAATCAAATTCATGCAGTTGTATCCCTGTCAGTTGACTGTGAAGTGATAATATATTTTGGTTGTGATTCACTTTTTGTAAGAGATCGTAATTGCAACTTTGCTCATCAGTAAAACATATGACTGCACTCAGCAATGATGGAAGAATAATTTACTGTCCATTTTTGTGATGGGAGTTTCAATAGCAAGAACACTTAAACTGCACAGCACAGCTGCATCAGTGAAGATTACCCAGGGGAGTAAGTAAGTGAGTCACCGTAACTGCTTGTTGTCGGAATGTTGTTGGGTATTGCTTGCCATAGGCCTCCACGACTATTGCACTAATATCGTGAGGCCTGGACAGAGTAGAGATCTTGAAGTATGTTGCTTTGTTACAGACTTTATTTCTTCCATCTCTGGGTGATGTCTTACAACAACTGGATGTGCCCTGTATCAAAGACTTTAGAGCTTAACACCCCAAGCAGAGTTTAGGAAGCTGGCTCTCTGCTAATGGAGAGATCAATACTTTTTGACTGATGGTAGATTTACACACCAACAGAGATCTTAGCATTAACCTGGTGTTCAATGCCTTTTCAGGAAGAGACAAATTAAATATTAGTCTGTAAGTCATTTTTCTATAAGCATCTGTAGTGTCTGTTCAGCTTGATGCACAGCTCTAAGAGCTAAGAAAGTATGATTTTATTCACATATAAGAAAGAATCTAATTGCATAACCTAAATTGATAACCCCCTTAGATAATTGATTCAGCTCCTTAAAAATAGGTTAAGTGTAGACATGAAAATTGGTTAATTAATGAAATTAGTATATAGCAATATATATACAGCAGATGTTAATAATTCAAAAGTTTTTGAAAAAATATGTTGTTCACAAACACATATGCATCCAGCTGACCATAATATGTTCAAAATCTGGGTAATTTTGACTCATCTTTAACACTATAGTAGAGAAGTGATTGTACCCCTGTACTTGGCACTGGTGAGGCCACACCTCAAATCCTGTGTTCAGTCTTGGGCTCATCACTAAAAGGAAGACATTGAGTTGCTGGAGCATGTCCAGAGAAGGGCAATGAAGATGGTAAGGAATCTGGAACACAAGTCTTATGAGGAGCAGCTGAGGGAACTGGGGTGGTTTAGTCTGGAGAAAAGGAGGCTGAGAGGAGACCTCATTGTTGTGCCAGGGGAGGTTTAGACTAGATATTAGGAAAACTTTCTTTACGGAGAGAATGGTCAAGCATTGGAACAGGCTGCCGAGGGAGGTGGTGGAGTCACCATCACTGGAAGTGTTCAAAAAATGTGTGGAAGTGGCACTTTGGGACATGGTTTAGGGGGTATGGTGGTACTGGGTTGATGGTTGGACTTGATAATTTCAAAGCTGTTTTCCAACCTTAATGAGTCTGTGCTTCTGTGACTGAAGCAGCGCATTTCAGGCTGCAAAGTAAAATCAACAAAACAAAAAGAACAAGGAATGTGCGAATTTTCTCTAAACCTCTGAAAACATTAGTTAGACATGAACATTTCTAGTGCAAGAAAGTGGGTCTTGATGGTATCTGCATCACAGTGACAGCCTAAAGAACAATAAAAGCAATTTAAAGCAATGAGATTCTTTTAGTATGTTGAAAGTTGGGATTGATGGGTTGAGGTCAACTGTATGAAATTCAACAAGGCCAAGTGTTGGGTCCTGCACT
>NW_010529529.1:37417-65033 GCF_000687285.1 Phaethon lepturus | reverse complement strand
CGGGATAACGCGGGGCGCGCAGCGGCGGAGGAGGTCACGCGTGTCCTGGCACGGGCTGGCCCAGCGGGGCGCGAACCTTCCGCAGGCGGAGGAGCTGTTTTGCTTGCGCGATGTGTTTGTTGCCCCGCAGAAGTCGGGGTGCCCCTGCCGCCTCCCCGTGCTTCATCTGGGTGGCTTGTACTGCTGCAAGGCGTCTGGTCAGCCTTGCTGGAGCATCGCTACGTGAGGAAGGGCCATCTCAGCCTTATGTAAGTGATGCTTGCCAGGGTGGCTGATAAATGCTGATCGCATCACGGATGCGCTCCGTGGTCTCCTCTTTCAGGAGAAACTGAACGGCTGTCTACACCTGTATATTGTTCCCAATTATTTTTCAGTGACTGTAGGTGGCTTAAGTGACAATTGCAGAGCGGGGCTACACGTATTAGTATCAGGCTGTGGAGAAGGTAGTGGGAACAAAAATTGTAGGTGATGTGGTGTTAACGGAAATTTGGAAGCAACAGTGATTATAATACCCTGTCTGGGAGGTTAGTCAGTTAAAGGTGTCTACAAAATGAAATACCATCCTTAGAAATTAGTTTGCTTTGAGTAATATATGCAACTTAGATGTAAAGGATCATAGTGTATCTGCTTATAGGTTAAAAATACTCTAAACAGCTGGATGTTTCACCAAACATGTGGCAGGCTGCACAGATGTTACTTACAACTTTCTAAAACTGGGATCCATGTTATGCCAAAAAAGCCAGTTAAGCATGCATATGACTATGGTTGGCTGTCTGAGTACAGTACACTTCATGAGCTTTTTTTAAAAGTCTGGAAAAACTTTACATGTAAACATCAATACCACTGTTATCCGTGTTTATCTGAAGAACTTTTTCATACTGGTCTTTCTTGTGTTATGTTTTCATATTTGAGTCATGTCTTGTCAGTGCAATTTGTTTGCGTGTCTTAGATAAAATTACAGTTTGTCTCAAGTTAATGTGACTTATTCTTGTCCAGCAGCTTCACTTATGGCTGAAAGTCCAGTAATATATAAATCACCTTACAAATACTTGATGTTAAGCTAGCAAACAATACTGCTAGTCAAGGCAGTGCATGTTTTTACAGGGGTGGAGAAAAAACACCCCTCAGTTTTAGATTTGCGATAGTTATAATCATCTGCATAGGCATAAAAGCTTTTACTTGACCCAGAACAATAAAAGTGCAATGTAGTTCTGGAGATTGGTGTTTGAAAGCTTTAATTTTGAAAGCATCAATCATTTGTTTTCATGCAGCCATTGCTGTGATTTCTTTTTTTTTTTTTCCCCTTGAACTTCATGGAGGCTTTGCTAGTGCCCAGCAGTTAGTCTGCATGCTGTTCAGCAGCCTTTTGTCCTTACCCTACCTTTAAATTTTCAGCCAGTATACACGTGATCCTTATTGTGTGTGACCTACAGATTAATGAAAGGTAATATGATATTAAAGTCTCTTATTCAGCTTGAAACTCGATTGTTAGTCACGTTTTCCCATTTCAATGTGTTCGTAGCTTTGTTTTTCCAACCCTGTCTGTGGATCATCTCTTTGAAAGTGGGCTCTAGAGGTGTGAAATGAAAGACCTTAGTATGTTAAAAGTAAGCCCAAGAAAGAGACAGTTCTCTCACAAGAAGTATTTCTTGGATCAATAGCTCTTGCTTGTATTAAGACAAAGTTGGATATCCTCAAGTTTACAATTTTTATTACATTTGACCATTTATAATCAAGGCCACTGACCGGAAATGAGTAAATGGATTGCTGTGTGATGAGTCACTGCCGTATTAAAAAAACCCCACAAAGTCATAACTTGTGTTCATTGACATGTTTAATAGTCTATCAAAAGGCTATAATCTAACTATGTGTCTTTACTTGTTTTTGGGGGCCTTGGCTTTATTCTGTCCCACAGAGGCTGCTCTGAATTAATGGACTGAAACGGATGATACTGGCAAACCTTGCAAAATATTGCTTTATATGATAGGTCTCAATCTAAAGAGCTGATGCTACGCTTTATAATACTCTCCTCCCTCAACTATAAAGGCATGTTCAGAAATTTGCTAATCATGAAAGCTGTATTTCTGACCTCTTTGAATTACAGAGAAAACAGCTTGAATTAAAACAGCAAGTATTTACCCTTTTTTGCCTGTAAGCAAAGTCTGAGGTTGGCCCTGGTTTGAAGGATGCCTGCCTATGTTTACAAGATGTTTCTGGTGGTTTTTTTCTCTGAAGTGAAAGCACTAATGAGTCACCTGCAGGAAGTCCATGACTCATTTTGGCATCATAGATTTTGTTGGGAATTTAGCTGTCTACAGTGTATTTGTTTTTTTTAGTGTAGTGAAGAAAACGTGTGGCTTTCAACCATGCTCTAAGTACCTGACATCAGGTCTTGATCGGGATTTCACTCTTGGTTTACTCTGTTTACGCTCTGTTTGGCTATTCCTGACTGGTAGTTCCACACAGATTACAAACACCATTTTATTGATGCTGTTGGTATAAATTATGTATTTATCTATGCATTTGTACGCACATATAAAAAAGAGCAAAAGTACTGAAGATACTGAATTCTCACCATTTTCTTAGCAGCAGAAAAAGGAATGAGAGTGTTTTATGGGTTGAAAACTTCTACTACCATTGTGTTGGCCTTCATAATACTCCAGGCAGTAATGCCAGACTAAGTAAGATTGGGAGTAGTTGCTACTAAGGCTATTGCTAGCAGTAATGCTGGTTCCCACCACCCTGGAGGAAAAAAAACCTATGAGATATTTTGGGTGATACACAGATTGGAATTATTCTAACACAACTTTTGGGGTCTTCATGCTCAAAGACTCCATCACCTCTGCCTGTAAGAGTAAGGTGGTGGTAAGATGTGTCTTACCTCTGGAGCTGTAACTAGAGGCAAATGAGCATTTGTTTGTTTGAAACACTTTAGGAAATCAGTGCTACAGTACTGATTTTCATCTGTTGAAAATGGTTGTGAATCAACAACTGAAGCAATGCCTCTTAAATATTTTTCTTTTAATAAGAGACATGTTACCAAACACTATTTTCAGAGTGCCAGGGAACAGATTTCAGGTTAGGTGTCTTAGTATGATAGTGTGAAATATTCTCTGAATTACAAATCATAAGGCTGTCTAATATTCTGTCTATGTTGCTTGCCTTACTCCTCAGAGACCTTACAGGAGTCATGTAGAAATTACTTGTCAGAATTCCTGAGCTGTTCTTCATGGCTGTAGACTGGAGGAGATGAGTAGTTCCTTTGTTTGAAGTCTAATGCCTGTAAATGCCCAAGTGAAGGCCTTGATCTAGTGAACGACGTAAGGAGCAATGCTACTGATAACGAGATGTATCTGTAGGTTTAAGGCTACGGAATAGTCCTAAGCATGGCTCTGAGGGATGATGCTACTGAATTAAGTATTTCATACAAAACTGTCTTCCTGAATTTCAGTAGTATGTCCTGGAAACTGCCTGTCTGCTCTAGAAAATTAATTCTAGGGGAGGTAGTTGTAGCTTTAGAAAAATTCTCTCCATATTTCAAGTTACTTCATAAGCAACCTCAAGCTGTTTTTTTGACACTTTTAGCTGCAACAGTTACTGAACTGTTTCTCACCCTTGCCTGCTCATTCTGTTCCCTCTTTTTCTATAGCCTTTCTTAATTGTCAGCACAGCATACTTGTGGTGTATGTGACAAGCCAGATGTCAGAACTGATCTGTATTAGCTGCAACCCAGCGAGAATGTATGCTTAAAAAATCTTGAGCGGTTAGTTCCTTGTTGCTGCTTGCTCCTTCTTGCAAAAGAGGACTGGGAGAGAGAGGTGGGCTGCTGTATATCCTTCATCTGCTTGAATATAGTAAATTTAGTAGCTTCTGACTGTGAGGTGAGAGCTTCAAATGTATTTACCAGAGAGAAATTATTTTCTACTTTCATTAAATAAGATCACCTTTGTAATTCCTTCCTTAATTCTTTTCATGGAGCATAGTAAACCTAAACCTGAGACCTAAATGGGCTGATAGTATGCTACACCCTAACCTGGTGAGAATCAAATAAATCTTGAGCTGAGATGTTTCCTGTTGAGTTGTAGTAGCAGACAACAAGTTGAACATAACAGGGGTGTTCCTGTCTTTTTTTTTTTTCTTTTCCTTATATGAAGAGGTCTGGAAATGCCAAAAATGTTGTTGGCTTTTTTTGTGGTGATCTGAAAGTTGCTTGCTTTGTGAAGGACACACCCCACCACACACACCCCCACGCCCACCCCACCCCAAAGTGAATTTGTAATTCAGGTGGATTTGTGGCTTGTATTTTGCTAGCAGATGTTAGGCTCATCTTTCATCTCATGGGTTAGCATTGACTAAATAGTGAATAGGAAATTGTAGACTAACTGCAACTAAAATATTTAGAGCAGAAGGCACTGGCAGGTAGCAGCCTTTCAATTAAGAAGGGTCTGCATCTGTATCAAAGGCTTGCGTTTTTTTTTGATATGTGAATACTGTTGTTCTTACTAAGTTCTTTCACAGTTTAACAGTGTGGGTGATATTTCAGCTGTATGTGTAAGGAAACATTAAAACTTTAGAGGACTTAAGTTTTAAACTGCTTGTAGTAAAAGGTGACCATTTATTTGATATGCTACTTACATTCCAATCTACAGTACTTGTTTTGAAAGAACATGATTATTTTTTTTAAATGGTCTTTAATTTGATACTAGTACACATACAGGAGAGGTCTTATGTTGCTGAAGTTATGCCCTAGAAAGTAATGGTTAATCCTGTAGCTTTTCAAGCTGAGAGGTTTTTTTTAAGACCCTTCCCTGAAGGTTTGGGGTGACTACGGAACGTGATTTGGTGGGCACTTGCTGGTAACGAGTGAGACTGACAACAGGAAAACACTTTCTCTTGCTTCTCTTCCGAACTGCTGTGCCGCATGGCAGCTGCAGCAGGAGCCCTGAGATGTCAAGGGACTGCAGTAACTTCCACTAAATGCTTCCCGTGAACCGTGAGACTTCTCAGATGGTGGTTTAGAGTTTTCTTTCAGAAGCAAATTCTTCAGTGCAATAGTGAACAGGTCTCAAATACAGCTTAATTAAATATTGAATGTGTGTTTCAGAAGCTCATTCTGCTAGGGTTGTGTATTGAGACTCAGGGTCCAGAGTTAGGCAGACTGTACTTTGTTGTCGTGTCCGTCCCGTCCCCCCCCCAATGTCTCAGAGATTTGAGACTACTGACAAAAGGTTTTTTGTGTAGAAGTTGAGAAGTTTCATGATTCACATGTAATGTTATAAAGAACATGATTTTTTAATATACATAGCGGTCTTTAAAGAATAAGATACAAGTTTGGTAACTCAAAATTTGCTTCTCATTAAGGGTTAAACTTGCTATAAACATTAAAAAAGTAGTTCTGTTCATTGAATGTTCTGGATTTGTTACAAAAATGCATATGGTTATTCTGACTGAGAGATTCACATGCACAACTAAATCTGTATTGAAACCCCACTATCCTGGTATGGTAATCTAGCTTGATCTAGGATGATTTAACTTGTTTCTTTATTTGAACAAACAACAACACCAAAAAAAAAATTTCCCAATTTATTTTCAGTGGTGATTTAGCCATATCACTTACTCTTGCAAGAATCACTTGCAAAAATCTTAACCAAGCAATGACAGTTGTTATAAGACAGAATACAAAGACAGAGCCCACTGAGGAGGGGTGTGCCTGTAGATATCTGCAGGTTTTTCTTCTCCCTCCATCTGTTTAAACCTTTTGCAAAGTGCTCTAATCCCTGTCTGGAGTTAATGCTTCCAGCTGATCATATTCTAATTGTATCCTTATTTGTTAAAATCATTGCATTTCACATGTCTTCATAGGAAATGAAGTAATAGGAATGGAGTATCAAAAAGGGAAGAAATTGCTGGATAGATTTCTAGAGGAGGAATTTGGAAATAGAGCAAAAACCCTTTTTATAAAAGCTCTGCTTTAGTAAACAGGCATATTAGTACTCAATGATCAGCTGTATATTCTTGTTCCAAACATCTCTAATTTCTCCCCCAATTAAAACTGGGAGAGGATTTTTTTTTTTCCTGAAAAGCTGAACCGAAATGAATGGAATTCCACTTGAACACTTAGGTTTTCCTTTTGAGGAAGAAATTTTACTTGAAGTCCTGAAACAGTGTTCATTGTATCTTTGAAACACTGAAAACAAGGCACTTGAATGTACTTTGAGCTCGAACATACACTCTATTTTGAGTAATGTAGTAAGTATTTACCCCTGATAAATGTTAGGGATAGTAGGCAAGATCATATTGAGATGCTGATGTAAATGGCATAAAAGATGCCAGCATTGTGAGAAACAGAATTCTGAGCCAAATTTAAAAGTATATGACCTTGCCCAAGAGGTAGTTGCAAAATGTAAATGTCAAATGTGCTGGTCCATCGTTCCCTGTTAACTTTCAGTTTTCTCTTTTTCTCAGTTTAAGAAAAACAGCAACTTTTCCACATATGGCTGATGCTTAAGTTTTTCCCTGTACTGACATGTCTTCCAGTAATGTTTAAATGATATATTGCTTGTTGGCATTTGATTAAATAGTCAAATTGTCTCCAACAGCCCAAAGAAAAAGGGGAGGGGGGGAAATAATGTTGTGTATGTGTGGCATGAAATCCTTTACTTTCTATTCCCGAAACACATGTGCCAAATTTTTGAGTATAATTCCCTTATTTAGTGATTGAAATGGGTGTTGCCAATTTGTAGTTCTTTTTCTGCTTTGAGTTTCATTACTTGGGCAGTCAGAGAGGAACGTTAATTATGGAGTGAGAAGAAAAGGTGACGGAGAGGGAAAACTTTACCTTGCTTAGACTTGGCTCGCCACAGCTATACCAGTGTTTCTCTCATGGCTCTTAGGAAGTATTAATGTCAGTTCAGTGGTAAGTAAAACAAACTATTTTTCATAATGATGAAATCCTTCTGCTCAATTAATGTCTATACTTAAATCTTTGGAGGATGGGATAGCTTTCTTGCATCTCTTTTGAGTACAGCTCTAACCTGAGCAAACTTTTTAAAACATCATATTTTCAGAACAGGGGAACACAGTGTTTAAACTGTCAGTTTTGTAAGTAGGTTTGAATAAAATCTTTCTCCTGCCTTTCTGATAATTTCCCTCTTACAAAGTAAACAGGATTAAAAAAAATGCAGACAACCTACTCTTTTCCTAGCTTTAAGGATATACCCAAACAACTTGAGCTTTGTTGAAATACCAGCTGAAAATGGAAATGTGTGTTGGTCTGTAGTAATATTAATTAATACAGTGTTGTTAGTTTTGGAAGGAGAAAAGATACTGTTTCCTTACCAGTATCGCTTCTGAGAAAGTATGTGTTTACTAGCTGAGTTCAGCAGTGTGGAAAAAGAAGAAAGGGAAATTCTACAGTCAAAAAAAACCCAAAACCAAACACCCAAACAAAACAAGCAAACAAAAAAGACCAACCACTTCAGTGGCTTAGTGCCTATTTACATTTTAAGAGCGTCATTGCCTGTCACTTAATGGATTTACAGGTGATGCTACTTTCAAGCAGTTGAAATGCATCTAACAGCTTGTTGCACACATTCAGCCACGTACAGCCGTGGTCTCTAAAGTGGGGTGCACAAGACAATCCACTGGGATGTGGGAAGAAAATATTTTGTACCATTAATAAACTAATCTTAAAATAGTGTGTATTTTGTCTTAGCCATTTAAAACATCAATTTTTGTGTATATTTTATAATGTATGTAATAGTAATGCAGTAGAATATGTATATAATTTATAAATATACATATATTTGGGGAGCATGCTAAAATATTTGTTTACTGATGTGGTACGTGACAAAAAAGTTCGGAGGCCACTGATCTACAGGGTCAAACCCTGTTTGGAGGGAAGATGTTTCACCTGGTAACAGCAACTGGCAGCAGCAGTTGTAGTGCAGGAGTTCCTTGTGCAATTACTTGTAGTACTGGATACTCCTCAGACAACTGAATGTTTTCTATATGTTTTTAAGTTTCCTCAGCAATGCCTGATGACTCGGGGGATTTATAACTGCAAGAGAATACAAAGAAGTGTTCTTTATCAAAATGAGTAGTTAGGATTAATTTTTGTTAGGTACTTTCTCTGGGACTTGCATCCTGCTTTTGCAGCAACAATACAAACTTGTGTTGTACGTTCCCATCCCCGCTGCTTTAAATCTGACACTATTACAACCTGAATATCACTTGAACTGTTCCTGTTCATCTAGTCTAGCCTTGAGATACTGAAGGGAGGTGTCCAGAGAAACTAGATCACTGTTTCGTTTTCCTGGACACAAGCGGGTGGATGTGTACTTTGTAGTGTCCTGTGCTTCTACAGTTGAGGTGGGCACTCTGTAAGGACATTCCATGGAATTACTGTTTCAAATACATCCTTCTCATTATTGGGGAATGGAGAATGAGCAGGCTTTCTAGCAAGGCTGTAAGGTGTCGTAGCAAGGAGAAGGCTAACTGGGATTTTTTTGAAATCCTCCCAAGTGTAGCCTAGCAGTAGGTTTCTTAAGGTGCGTGGGGGTTTGTGGGGCTGACTGGGGAGAGGTGGTGATTTCGTTTCTCTCTAAAGCAAAGCATTTCAATTCTGAGTGATTGAGGGCTCTCAAGACTCTAACGCTTACAGACAAATTAAATATAATTAAAAGAGGCGATTAGCTGAAGGGATAACGTGTTTAAAGTTTGGGGAACAATATGCAAGCAAATAAAGTTAACACTTCGTGACAATTAAGAGCTTGTACTTGTAATGCTAAATGTCTTGATACTCTTCCGTCTTTATGCAATTACAATAGCTTAAATATAAATTTAGAAATCTGCTGAAAGTTTTATTTGCATTAGCAGTACTTTATTTCCTACAAGAGAAGGAAGTTCAAGTTTATACTCTTAAGTCTTCCCAGTTAATTTGTAATCTCTTAATCCTGGCTAATATTTCAGAACACTACTCAAAGATGAACTGTAACTTCGAAGCAGACTTTCTTTTGAAAAGACATAAGAGGTCATAAGGGTCAAATAGTGTTAATAATAAAGTCTTGTAGTTGTCTTTGATGTAAAGCAGACATAATTTAGAGAAAAATATCTCATATCTATTTAAAAATAGTATAGACTTTTTTCCTGAAGGCTAATACTTCAGGTGTCCAAAAGTTACATCAGGAGAGCTGAAGGATTTACTTTGACTTTTTGCAGTGAGTTACTCAGCTTTTACTTTCTATATATAAATGTCTATTGCTTGTGTTGAATGGTGAGAATGATTGTGAGAATTACTACTCTGTCAGGCTATGGAAAGAATTTTTGAGAAATAGCATGCATTTATGTCTGTGTTTATACACTTACATATAAACTGAGCTTGAAGTTCAGTGATGTTTTGTATGTTTTCATGCCAAGTACACTGACAGAAAACACTTTCTAGCTGAGGTCCATTCCTGACAGCCAGCAGAGTTTGAGGAAGATAAGAGGAGTATGCTCCCTGAACTACAGCAAGATTGGAAGTTAAATAGTTATAGCTATTTGTATTGAACCAGGCAGCTGCTCAGTGGTAAGGGCTGGATTCAAGTGATTGCAAATGAAATATTTTTTTCTTCCTGCCTTCTCCCCAAAGGGAGCTGATAGCCTTCCTCAGACTCTTCAGACTTGCCTAGAATCATTCAGTGTTGAGCAAGTGTCTTATCCTAAAGCAGCGGTTCATTTTCTTATCAGAATTTGTGCCTGACCTCAGATCAACTCTGCTGGTGGTAGACTGGAGAAAGAGCTAGAAAGCAGTTTTGGCTTTTGATGCTCTTCCAAGTTGCTTTTGTATCTATCACCTTCTTCAGATTTAAAATCTGAATCTAAAATAAAACCACAAAGAATTACAGAAAGTTCATCTGGCATTGCGTGGCCCTGCATCATTGCTGGTAAGCTCTGAGCGGTGTTGGTGGAAGCAATCGCATCAAAGCTGGTTTTGTTCTGAATCTGTGATGGAAGTTCTATTGTGCTGCAACTGCAATGCTAATACGGTCACTGTGAATGGTAAATGTATCGTCAGTGATGGTTAACCTCGGATAGGAATCATCAAAAAGAAGCAATGCTTATTTCAATAGCTTGAATTTAGTTAACAGGTTAAGGGAAAGAATGAGCAATTTTGTACTTTGGGATGGAAACTTGGTAAGCAAGTACATACCTCAGAGTATTACGGGCACGTGTGAAGACCTATCAAACCCCAGCAATGCTCTCAAATGGAAACGTGCTGAGGACACCGGAGAACTCCCCGAGTCAGGGAAGATCTTCCATGGGGCTCAGCTCTCGTAGTGATTCTTTCTGTACACAGCTTCCTACTTTCTGCTTTGAAGGACAGTGGCTATTTTGACAGTGCTCTCTTATCACCAGCACAATACTGTAAGGAGTCTCTTTCAACAACCTTGTGTTGCAGTTTCAGGTTGATGACTCTTTGTACCTGCCTGGCTGAGTTTCAGGAGATCAGTAGATGGCTAGTATGATATCTATAGGAAGATAAATCGGGGCGGGGGGGGGAAGAGTAACTGTATTGATAAATTGTATTTCACATATCTCAAAGCATTTAGGTCTGTTTTGGGTGTAGAGGAAGGTCCAGTGTATCCTTTGATAGAGCCCGATGGTAGTTAATTCTTACTGATAAGGCATTTCTTTAAAAAAAAAAAAAGAGAAGAAAATTCAAGCTTGCTATGTGTTGTTTCAGTAGTCAGAAGTGTGGCCACATGTCTTTTATGTAGGCTATCTGAAAAATTTTAACTGAGGATTTTCAGTTTTGTTTTGTATGGTTACTTTCCCCCTTGGCTTTAAAAAGATGCAAATACCTTCTGTAACACATCTAACTGTCTACCAACTTACACTGCCTCTTATTCTTCTGTATTTTTCAGTGAAAGACTAATCCCCTGCAGGCTTGCAGTTAACTTCCTGGGATCTCTGTATATTTAAAACTGTCACATAAGCAAAGATTAAGTGGTTATAATTTTCAAAGATACAAGGTGGTGGCTGAAGATAGCTGCTGCCAGAATTGCCAGACAGACTAAATGACTGTAAGCAATCAGTCTTGACCAATTTTACAGTGTTAGACAAATGTTGGAGACAGCTTCTTCCAAAACAGAGTAAAGAGAGTGCACTCAACATCAAAGCCTATATTCTTTGGGGATCGGTGGGGGGGAAAGACAGTTAAACATTTTAATTTAGTTCATCCATTTTACATTTCCAAAGTGTACTCCTCAAGAGCAAGAGGTTCCTACCAGTATTTACTGTAGTGATATTTATTTGGCACGATTGGGTGTTGGCTCTGAGTTGAGATATGGTTGTCACACAGGAAATTGAGCTATAACTAGTAATGAACTTCTAATCAGAAGGTCAGAACCAGATGTGTTTTGTTTTAGAAACAACTTGCTTCTATAGTCACACATACTTTCCTATAGAAAGTTCTCCAGAAATTGTGTAAGGAAAAAAAAAAATCTTATGATACTGTCACCAAAGAAATTCAGCGTGATTCCAGCCTACAGGCATTTCTCCTGTAAGATTTCTTTGCATCTAGGTTTTCTTGGACACATTAATTTCTTCAAATGTTGCTAAATTTTTTCTATGCCCTGCCTTCCCCATGGAAAACTTTCCTGAAACATCCAGCCTTCACTGTTAGTAGCTCGATTAATCACACTTGCCTCAAGAGCCAGCGCTGCCCAGCTGGTGGATCCCTATCTGCTGTCTTTAAACTGTCAGTGTAATGTGCATTTAACTCCAAATGCATTCTGTTTTTTTTCCAGAGTTCATCTATGCCTTAAGTGAGCATAGGAGTCAGAGTTTAGAGCCAGTTCTCATTGTACCTCTGTACTACTAGGGAGAAGTATTCCTATAGAACTCTTGGATGTTGCATATGATTATGTCTGGGGCTACGTATGTCAGAATAACCCCCAAAGCTAATAGAACAGCTACGTAAGACCCACTTGTCCTGCAGTCCCTGATACCAGTTTTCTTGTCCTTTTTCAGGCAAGTCTAAACTGTTATTTCCTTATATCTGTAATTAAAACAAAATCTTGTTTTCTCACTTTATCTCCTATATAAAGCTCCTAGAAAACCTCACTATCCAGAGCTTTCCTACTAATATCTCTTGTCGTAGAAGGAAATCAATGGTTTAAAAAGACTTAGATGGTATTCTAGATTACTGAGTTTGTAGTAGCTATGGCAAACCTTCAGTGGTTTGGTTGTGCCACTCCTGTGCCTAGCTCTTTTTGGCTGCTTGATGTATCTGAGCTGGTTTCTAGCCCTCACAATGGAACATGAATGTGGAAGTCGATTGCAAAGATAGCAAAAAGCAAATGAAGCCTGAGACAATACACCTCTGGAGAATTCCCGGGGTGAAAGCAAGACTCTGGGATGGTGTGGGTGAACTGGGAAAGCAGGTGGAAGATTTAGGAGTGAGGAAAGCTGCCTGTGTTCCTTTTTCCTGCGAGTCTGATAGTGCAGATCTTCCACTCGGCATACAGACGCTCTTGCATGTTATTTGGACTGAAACTCTGAGCTCAGGCTGCGCTAGAGCTTGCTTTGTATGAGCGCAAGTTTTTGGCATACGGATGCAAGATGGGTTTAGGTACTTCAGCAAGGTTTGAGCGTAAATCAACCTGTTCACACTGTCAGAGCCTCTGTCATAGCCTCTGTCACCTATTTCCTGGTGCTCATCTATGTATTAGTCTCCTTAAGAACTGCCTTTAATTACAGCATGATTCATGCTGGGTTCTGTACAGACCAAGTAACGGTCTGCAGCACTGCGAACAGTGAAACGGGAGGAACCAGGAGCTTCTCTGCAGATGCTCCATTAAATGGCGCAGCCTGATTACAGGCGTTATTAGTAGCTCCGTCCTGCTGCCTGCGAACATCGCTTCAAGTTCTGCTACCATGTGCTCTTAGTTCTTGCTTGTCTGCATACAAGCACATCTGTATCCCAGTTAAATGAGTCCAGTTTAGATCTCTCCCGACAGACCATTTCTGTTGTATTTCATGTAAATGCTTGTATTTAATAATGAAATTAGCCGACTGTGGTTTAGTATTAAACGTTACGCTGAAAGCTAGGAATAAATGTGTGTTCTTGGAATAGCCAAGTCCTAATTACAAATATTTCGAGAAGGATACAGTGCTTGAAAATAAGTATGTAGAAAGTATCAGACTGGCTATCAGTTGTCACCTGCAGACCTCAGGCCTCCAGGAAGGAACTAAGGTCTTGCAAATAGTGTGTAGGTGGGTGATTTGTACTCTTCTGGATCTTAAGGCATTGCGTGAATTTGCTCTTTCAAGTGTTCATCTACTTATGCCGGGAGCGAAGATACTTAATTTGTATGGATATTAAAACTGGAGAAACCCTTCCCCCTCACAAGTGAGTTTTGGTAGATAATAACAAGCTTCTTGTCCTTCTTGGTATGTAAAACCCTTCCCTTCTCCTTTGCCTTTGCAAGTTTGTTCTCTCCTACACAGATATTAATTGCTTTTAGGGATTTGTTGTCACTTAAAAGATTTGGCTTACTAAGTTTATCGTTTCCCACAGTCTTGAACAGGTACTACACCACTATTATAAACTCTTACCGAGTATCAAGAACGTGTGTCTGTGTGACCACAGCATACTCTTTGTGTTTATACCACCTTACTGACTTGCACCAAGTGGTGGTTTAACGCATGTTGAGAGAAGTACCCTTCACAGATTAGAAAGTGGTAGTGTTGCCTTCCTGCTTTCTCTTCTACTTCCTATGTGGTTCACTGGAATTTCTTAACAGGAGGAGAATTAGAAACCTAAAACTTAACTTCGTGTACTTTGACATTCCACGTAGTTGTTAAGAGGGTTTTTAAAAAAGGGAGAAGTGTGTGCATGTACATGGGAGGAGGATGTGAAACCAATAGTAATTGATAGGTATAGGGGAGAGCTGGGGCTGAAAGTTAATACCTGCTAGGTTTTTGGAGCTACGTTATTAACTTCTTGATCTGTATTCAATTTTGCTTTAGCCATGTAAAATTTCAGTTAAGTTACAAATTCTAGTGGGTATTAGAAGAATTAGGCCGCCATAAAACCGAGTTACTGTAGCCCAAAACAGTTATGTATGTAACTTTTTTTCTAAAATAGCTGAGGTAGGACTTTAAATTGGAAACTTAGTCATTTGATCATAGCTACTTCTTAACAAGCAAAAATTGAACAGCATATGTATCTTATTCTTACTGCAGGAATCCTGGTGTATTTTCTGCCCTCTAAGGTGGTGAAAGTGGAGAAAATGACCATCACTGGATTAATTGTCATGTTGAGTTTACTTTGAAAAAAATGGAGTTTTCTTCTTTTTTGCAGCCACTGATCTTCTTTTGGCTTGGAATCCCATTTGTCTGGGCCTGGTAGAGGGAGTCATTGGTAAAGTTCAGCTTCATACAGGTATGTTGTTGTTTGGTGTGTGGTGGTTTTTCTTGTGTGGTTTTTTTTTTTTTTTACTGCTAATGCATTTTGTTTTAAAGCCTACTGCAAATAATACTGTGTAGCTCAAATGGAATTATGTAGTGTTCTTTGCAATGGAGGAGTACTCCCCAACTATGTGAACTTGTCAAAGTGATTATATTATAGCTGCAGATGCAAATTCCCTGTACTTTCCAGTGTATGTATTTTGCTTCGTTGCTGTCTTGTGAATGCAGTTCTCTATTTTTACAAAGAGTGGAAATTTGTACTTGAAGTTCTGTCTGAAGCTCCATGTGAGATGCATAAAATTATTGCACCTTTTTGAATAATTCTTTAAAGCAGTTTTTTTGTTGTTGTCCTATGGTACAGTGCAAAAACTAATGATGGAAGTTTTCACAAACATGTAAGGCTTGAATTCTCAATGCTAGATGAAAACCTGAAGAATTACTACCTTGGTAGATGACTATTTGAAAGTAAAAGGAACACTTAAACTTATTAAAGTTAAATGTAAGACATGGCTATAAAATGAAAGCAGGTGTAGAATGCATTGTGATTTAATGTTAAGCCTGTGTCTAACTGATTCAGGAACTTACTCCTGTAAAACAAGTTCAGTGCTCTTTTAGCTTTAGTCAGCTGCAGATTCCTGCAGGCATAATAAATATTTATTTTGAGATATACCAGCTTTGTCTAGAAAGATTCTTCTGCCAGTAGAGCTCTGGATATCTATTTACTGATGGGTAGGGAAGCTAGCCATGAACTCTGCTTCACTTACTGTGTGCTGTTCTCTTTGTGAGTGCTTAGACCCTGCACTGAAAGTAGTGCCTGGCAATATGATCAATACAGGTAAAACTTCAAGCGTGTTCCAGGATGGAATTAAGTGCTGAAATGGATCAGATGTTTGTGGTCTGTTGAACAGAAACAGGTTAGTCAGGATGGCAGGGGCACACTAGCAGCAGGGGAGGAAGGACAACGGGCTGGTTACACCACTGCACGGGTGTGTGACAGGTCTAGTTCTGGGAAATGCGTGACTCCGTCCTTGCTGTAGCCCCTGGGTCTCGTTTCTGAGAGTAATAGTTCATAGACCATCTCTCCATGAAATTTGTGGTCACGTCCTCTTTCCAGTTGCATCGCTTCATCTTTGAATTTCACCTGAGATTTTTTTTGTCTGTCCTCATTCTACAGATCTATTCAGCCTTCCTTTTTCTGATCTGATGATATGAAGTGGTTCAGACTCTGCCATCTCACTTTCTCTTCTTGTCCAGGTTGTCTGTGCTGTTCAGCATGTGCTGTTTATGATGAATGATGGCTAAACTCCAGTAATGACCTTTTTCTGCTGTGGGAAAATGCTCAGTGATTGTTTTAGCATGTTTTTTTTGTGTGTTGTTTTGTTTTGGTGTGGGTTTTTGTGTGTTTTTTGTTTATTTTTTTTAAACCAAGCACTTGGGTACACAAAGTGTACCTTCCCCCTTCTCTGCAGGGAGTCTAGTGTAAAAACCTTTGAGAGGGGAGACCTTGCCAAATGCTTTGTGGAAGGTCTAGTATGTTATGGCAACCGAATATCCTTGCATGTGTGCTTATTGTGAGGCGCTGCGCCTGCTTATGAAAGCTGAGTTGAAACGTTCCTCAGCATGTGACACTTCAACAGGCGCCAGCTCGCTGTTGCCAAGTAAGTTAAGACTATCAGGTAATAAGCCTGATATCTGGTCTTCTTTCCATGTGTCCTGTAGAGATACTGAATCAATTATGCTCATCCAGGCACTCCATTCAGCTGCTGCTTAGGCCAGTGGAAGCATTTTGTTTCCTCTCCCTTGTTCAGATGACACCATCACAACCTGTTCACAGACTGTCCTTCTTTGTTGTCGATATTCTGGTATTTAGTGATGCAACTGTTCTGTAAACAGACATTTATTTTCTACCTTTAACTGTCTGAAGAAAGGTAAAATCTCAGCTATTTATCCTTACCCTTCTGCTGAGAACTGCTGCTCCCTTGAGCCTGCTGACAGTCGCTGATGCCTGTCCTCCCTCAGGCTGTAGTCGAAACGAGAGGGCTGACCGCGATGTCTTGCGTAGGTCTCTGGAAACCTATTATTGTCAATGAACTCTTACTTGATCATATTCAAGTGTAGTTTTATGTAATCCTCTAGCTAACCATCTAGCACTCTTGCAGAGTAACCTGTCTTCATTCCTTATTCTTGTATCGATCTTTGTCACCTGGGAACTTTGTCAGCAGAAGTTGTCCAGCGATGTTAAATATTTGTACCACTATCTCCAGACTGAGAGTACTGTGCTGCAGAAGCTGGGCGAAATGCTTTTCTCCCAGAGCTGATCTGGAACGGGAGGACTTCTTGCTCTGATTTCTTCTCCCCTGCCCCCAGACTACAAGGATCAGAAAACTTAATTTGAAGCAATTTTGGCTAACTAGATTCCTATATGGCCTTGTCCTGCTCAGAACCTTGTTAGTAGCTATAACAAAGGAAAGAAGTACTAGTGCGTTTTAAAAACGCTTAGCACGTGATGACTAATACTGGAAACTTTAAATACCTTTTTAAGTATTAAAGTTGCTACCAGCGCACTCTGAAGCTGTCACTAAGCCTGTATGCGCTTCAGTGTCTTGGGCATAGATCCTTACAGGTTCTTGAAAGATTTACTTAATGCAAGAATGCTGGAGTAGTCCTAAAATGTCCTTGAAATGTCCATGTAGTCAGTCCTGGTCTGTCCTTAATTTAGCATTGAAATTCCCTTGCCAAGTTGCTGTAACTAGGGATGAGATTTAATTTACTCTTAATCTTACTGGTTTTATTGCTGGCCTCGTCCAGGAGAATTTGTAGAAAAGCTGCTGTGGCAGGGAAGCAGTCTTGTAGAAACCAGCTAGGCAATGTTACATGGTTTATTTTTAATTCTTTAAAGAATTTTTGCTATGAGAGGGTCAGTTGTACATCTGGACATAACTGTACACTCACATTGGAGATGAAGGTCTTATTTAAAGTATCATTTGGTTCTTGCCCAATACTGAATTTTCTTAAATATTAAGATGCTTTTTTGAGGCAAAAAACCAACCCCAAACAAAATAAAAAATTAATTGAGTATCAGATTGCAAGGATATGGTCTTTTACCTTTTTCTGTTCCATTCCAAGATGACTTGTAAGAAAATGTGGAGTAAAAATGGGAATAGAACGAAAAGGATTTTAGCATGCGTTGTGGAGGTAAGTTACTGAAACAGAACATTGCACATTTTCTTGGTACAGACGCACAGTTAAAATTATCTCTGCATGATCTTCCCATATAGAGTCAAGCACATCTCTTGCATAAACAGTGTCTCCTTTATAGAATATTAATTTTATTTTGTGGTCCACTTAGTGTGCATACATACAAAATATAAGTGTAGCCATTCAATTTCCTTTTGTAAAAATCCCATTACACAACTAGAAAGAGGTTGTGTTATTTTTTTGTTAGAGTAGAAAGTAGATACTTTAACCCACTAAAATGGTAATGGTAGCCTGAAATTGAATCACCTTTGATCAGAGACTGCTTAGCAAGTTGATCAAACATTGTAGTGCTAGAATATGCTCAGAGTTGATGCTCTATATCTAACTATAATCAAAGCTGGATTTCTTAACCAGTTCCAGCAACTTCCACTTAACTCATTCATTGCCACCACACATTTTTCCGTTTCTTGGTGAAAGCGCGCTGCTATGCCGCTTGCTGTACTTGTATCAGTTTGGTGTGCTTTTCCAATGATGGTTGGTTAAGACCCAAATGAAACGCTGCTGGCAAGGTTCCATAGACCCAGTGAACAGAAGGGAAGTGGAGTTCCTCCTTCCCTATCCCCAGGACAGGAAAGCTTTTTTTGTTAGCATGCCTCAATCTTGATAGCAACAGTGAGTGGTTCAGCATTTGAAATATCTTCAATGAGTTGTAACTGCTGCCATTTCTAACTTCGCCCAAGCAACCGAAAACATTCTTTTTGCATGCAACTAATTGTTAAGTTAGCCAAGTAACAACAAATAAGAAAATGATAGCATGGAATTTCTTGGCTAAAATCAAAATACTTCCAAAAAGCAGCATTTACAGTAAACTTATGCACAGTTTAAGAAAAGTTACTGCAAAAGCATTTGGGGAAACTAAATACTAGATTGTTTGGGGAGTGTTAGAGAAAATAAACAGCAGTGGTGTGCTGACAGTATTGAAGCAAAAGAGGAGCTAAATTCCTTTTTAGTGAGGAATGGGAGGTAACAGCTTACTTTAGATATGGTACTTTAAATTAGTTGTTGCCGTCTACTCAGCCATAGTTCATAAAACACTACAAATGAACATTAGATGTTAAGAGATTATTTAAAACATGCACTCCTCTGGAATGATAACGTAGCTGTAGTGCTCTCATGTACACACCGTACCACCCACATTGAGTAGACAATAACTAACTTTTTTTTTTTAAAGAAAGTAGTTCCATTGAACAGCTTTAACTGCAGAAGCACATACTCTATTCAGGGATTCAATTATTTAGATATTGCTGGCAATTACAATGTGCTCCTTCTGTGGCTGTTGTTGAAGCTTTTACTTTAGGCCATACTTTATCTGCATAACTACTTCCTGACTGTTTTCTTTTGATCTGCTGGGGAATTCCTGTTTTTTCTTTCAATGTTCTGTGGCTCTGGCTATAATACAAATAGTTTTGAAGTGTACGCCAAGATGACTTTAAGTGCATTTTTTTAAAATGCTAAAAGGATACAGAACTCACTTGGCTGTATTAAGCTCTTAAGTTCTCGTTTGCTGCTACCAGGGTTTATTAATATGAGGTAAACTAAGGAGTAGCCAGAGACTACTGTCACTAAGGTGTGTCTGCTTAGAAATGCCTTTACACTTTTTTCCCAATGGAATCATATTGATTATGTCACTGGAGCTCTAGATGGTATCCTTTCTTAAAAGAGTATCTGTTTGTTTTTTTTTTTGTTGACATACACTGGTGATCTCCTCATAGGGTTTTTTTGTTGACATACACTGGTGATCTCCTCGTAGCAGTAAGTTGTGTGGCTAACCTTCTGCAGATGGGAGTAGATGAGATTATAGGGCTGCCCAACAGGAATATCTGTCTGGATGCCCCATTGTACTACCCTTCCGTGAAGCTTGGATTGCCCTGGGGTTCCAGAGACTGTATTGTTTTAGCCTGCTGGAACGCAATATGGAAAATGGTAGGCCTTCTTTTTAGATAAAGCGGTAGACATCTTCATCTGCTGTTGGTGTTCTTGGCGGCATTTCGATTTCCCCTTTTTAAAAGGATTTTCTTGCCTATTCATCGGTCTTCTCACTGTTGTGTAGAATCTGTCCTGTTTTCCTCAGCTTCCCTTTTCTTATTTCCACCTTACCCTCATGGGTGCTAGGTGGAATGCTGGAGGCAAAGGCAGGTGTTCTCCAAAAGTCGTGTTGCCTGTACCTGTACAGAAAAAGCTATTCCAGCACCCGCTGTCAGTGGGGATAATTATCTTGCTGGCATCTGCTGTCACTCTTTTGTCCTTATTTGACCAGTTTTTAGGAGACTATGGTTATGCCACAGCTTTGAGTAACCTGGTGCAACCTCAGAGCTGACCCTGCTTGAGCAGGGTGACTTGCTGAGCTCCCTTCCCACCCGGCTTGTCTCCGTGATCCTACAGAGATTGTGATCCTGATGCTGTGTTCAGGAAGTAGTGCAGGGCTCCCTTTAGAGGGTCACATGCACCACTTTAATGTATGTCTGCATTCCCCTTCCCCTCCTCCCTTTTTGGGGGGCAGCTTCTGGTTCCCACAACGCATTTGTAATTATGAGGATCTGTGGTTTTTAAAGGCAGCTTAGTATCCACATAAGCACACTTTTTTTCTAAAACCTTTTTTTTCCTAAAGATGGTAATATAGAACCAAAGTAAGGAGTGGTGTGTAATAATGCACAGTAGTCTATTTACAATGATTATTCCTTTTCTTTAGATAGAAGAAGCTGCTGCTTATACATGTCCTGTCATATTTGGGTTGAAGTGTTCAAGGTTTTCTTAATTGCAGTTATTGGAAAGATGCTCACAACTTGGAGCTTTAATTCTATGCTGAGTATATATTGGAAAATCAGGGAAAAAGAGAACAATTCTGGGTGTCCTGTGACTTCAAACACATTATCCTGGTTTTTTTTTTAAGCACTCACAGGCTAAGATACTGTTTACAGTTTACTATGCAAGCAAAACAGACTTTGTATTTGCTGTAGAGCCTCTAAATAGAGTTTTCAAAGGCTGTATGTTGTATTCAAAGGCATAATACATGACAGTTCACTGTCACAAGTGGGAAGCATATTTAAGTCTACTGTAGCAGGCTTTTAATGTCTGTGTATGACTTTTTCAGTTATACTCGGTTGCTTCTCAGTTGGGACAAATAGTGAGTGTATGTGTGTATCTCTAAGACTTTCTGTGCATTTTGCATCACTCTTAACAGAACTTTCACTTCTGACTCAAAAGCCCGGCATACTACTAGCGTGCTACTGACCTAACCAAGGGATTAAACTCTAAGGAGGTTAATGTCCAGGCAATACTCAGCAGTCGGTGGGAAAGCTTGTTGCTCTGTTTCCCTGTTTAAAGTGCTGAAGCTATAATCACAAATGTTGTAGATTGAATGTGTGTATGGAACACGCCTATTACCAATATCTTCATTAATCTTTCTCATTAATTTCTACACCACTTAGATGCATATACTTCGGGAATGGTGTTGTAAACATACATGAGCTGCTTTGTGATGCAGTCTGTGTTTGTTCACCAAACTTCTTAATAACTCATGAATATTGTAATCAGACGTTACCTCTGTCTGTCTTGTTTGCTGTTTTATATACAAGAGAAGGTAGAAACGGAAAAATCTTAGCTTGTCGTCTGAGCTCCAGCTATTCTTTTCAAATTGTACTGCCATTAGTGGGAATGTGCATCATCCTAGAGATTGCCTAATTGCTATAGATGAAGCAGTGGTAACTTTACCTCTGATGGGTAAGTCTATGAAGTGGTTAATCTCCTTATTGTATTAGAGACTGAATAAATATTGTTTTTTAGGTGGTTTTTTTTTTTACTGCAATGCATAATAACAAAACAACACTAGTGAATCATCGTTCACTGGTGTCTTCTAGTCAAATGGTTCCTGGCAGGGTTTTTACACTGGGGAGAAGCTTCTGGCAGCCTAATGAAAGTAAATGCCTGACAGACAAATCAAAGCATCTACTAATCTTTTTCCAGATTTACCGTGGTGGCTACTTTTAATTCGTCAGAAAGCATTGATTGGCAAACTTCCAGGAGACCATGAGGTTTGCAAAATAACGAAGATTGCAGTGATTCCACTTTCTGAAACAGAACCTCAGGATCTGGAATTAGAGGTATGACTGTCTTTAGTGAATTCTGACTTCCCCCTTCTGCTTCAGTGAAACTTAAATGTGAAATGTAATAGTTTAACACATGCCTCTCACTACTTTTTCCTGGTGCATGCAGGCATATTGAACATTTTGTGCTTTTTAAATACTGTTTTTCGATTAAAAGTTTTTTTATTTTTTAAAGCAGATATCACAAGTTCTGTTAGGAAGGGAAGCTGCAATAAAATTATACCCAAACTTCATAAAGACCCTTGAAAATACCACACAAGAACAAAGTTTTTTTTTACTGTAATTGAGCAACAGGTCATCTGAGAACAGAACTGAATCCACTGGAATCATCTAAAAGGACAAAGCTGTAGACTAGGACAGGAACCTTGGGTTTTTGGTTTTTTTTAAGCAAAAAAAAAAAAGCTCTCTCTTTATGACTAGGATGGTAAGACTTTCAGTAAATCCTAGTACTCTAAGCCGAGTAGCAGTTAGTAGACTGTTGGGAGAAGAATCCTGTCTTCAGGCTGCTTCTTTCAAGTGTGTGTGGCAGGGGAGCATGATGATGGGGGACAGGATGATTTGTGATAGTCTCTATGGTGCCTGTATGACAGCATGAGAATCCTTCCCTGAAGAGGGAAAGAGTAACATGGACTCTCCAAAGCTTTGTTGGAACTCTAGGAGCATGAAGAGCTGCTGAAGCATTGTGTCAGAGTCTGGGCATTAGAACATCCCAGGGTCTGGGATACAAGAATATGGCTTGAAATCTAGATGTAATACCTTCCTGTTCTTAGTTGTGTAGGCAAGAACATAGCACATCAGCTAGGTTCTTCTGTGCCTAGGAATCTGTACAAGAACTCAAATTTGCAGTACCCTCTTCTAAGTACTTCAACTTGCTTACTCCTGAGGTTATCCCCAAATATCTCCAAGGTGAGGCTTCATGTGTGTGTTTTTTGGGGGAAGAAGCTGTCATATCTTTCTCCTCTGAATCAGGAGAGAGTATATTATTTTTTTAAGGGGTGGTCTTCCATCCATCCAGTTTTGGCATCTTAATTCTATAATTTGGCTTGAAGGGAAACCCTTACTTTAAATGTTGCAGATTTTTTTTCCAAAAGAGAATGAATAAAGGAAAAACAATACAAGTGAGTAATACTAATTTACACTGTAGTTTGTGTAGGAAGTTGAGGTGGGTCGGGATACTCAAGTCATGTCAAATAAAGGCAGACATTCTCACAATCACAGCAGGAAATGCCTTTTATAAAAAAGAGGGAGAAATATGCTATAGCTGGAAACCTGCATGGTCCCCCTGTATTTCAGAATGTGGTGTTGCGGTCTTGCTTTTGTAGACTTTTTAATTAAAATTTCCTTGAACTTGTTAAAGAGTATTTAAGTATTGGTTTTAATTCAGTATCATTATTTAGCTTTGTAAAAAGCACCATTTTGGGATAAACAAGCCAGAGAAGATTACACAGTCCCCAGATGACACAAAATTTCTGCTGAAGACTCTTACTCAAATTAAATCAAATGTGTCTGCTCCAAATAAAAAGAAGGTAAACCTTTCTGTTTTCTTGGTTTTTTTTCAAAATGTTTAACTGGTAATTCGAAGGTTGTGATGGATAATCAAATGGAGTACTAAGACCTGAAAAGAGAACTAGTGAAAAACTGCAGAATGTGCAACTGCTCCGTCATGAAGTTCAATTTAATTTTTGATTATTTAACTGTTGTTCTTCTATGATTTTTCATTTTGTAATTATATAATTTTGGCAGAATTACTAATAGACTGCCTTCTTACCAGGATTTGCTTCTAGTGGGATTCCAAACTTCTACAAATTGTTCTGTATAAGCATGTCTTACCATACAGAATTGGAGACAAAATTTAGTGCACAGTTCCTCAGAGAACTCCATACGATCTTTTGATACAATAATGGCTTCAGTTTGAAAGTCCAAACAATGTTAATTGTTTGGAACAGGTAGATGCAGTACTTCACAGAAACTCTTGAGGCTGAAACTTCTGGAGCTTACATTCAAGTAGTATGTTTCGGGGTCTGACTGCTCTGAATGCCCTTATTGCTAAAAGTAATAGCGTGATATTTCTGAAGATGCTGGCCCTTGTTTATCTCTGCTAGGAATTTTAAGATCCTGCTCCTCAATTAGAAAATGTTTGTCTTACAAGATTAGAAATGGCATTTAGCAAATATGGCTGTAGTCTTTTTCAATCAAAGAGAAAGACATAAGAATGCCATTACTTTTCTTTTCAGATTAAAGAAAGCAAAGAAAAAGAGAAGCTGGAGAAGAGATTATTGGAGGAGTTATTCAAAATGTTCATGGACTCGGACTCCTTTTACTACAGCCTGACCTATGACCTAACAAATTCTGTGCAGAGGCAGAGTGCGTGTGAGAAAACCAATTTACCACTGTGGCGAAAAGTAAGTGTGTGTGGTTGGTTGGTTTTTTTGGTTGTGGGTGTGTTTGTGGTTTGGTGGGTTTTGTGGGGTTTTTTTCCTCCTTTTGGGAGATGTGCTGTTCAGTCAAGTGTTGACTACATACATTATTGGTCACATTCTCTGCTGGTCTAACCTACAGCAACTGAAGATCTTGCCCTGTAACCAGCTTCAGTGTGAGGAAAAGAAACAAGTCTCCAGCAGCATGTCTTGAACTGAGCTATATTCAAAATGAGCTATATTCAAACTGAGTTATGTTCAAAAGTAGTGAACACTAGACTTGTATGTACAGTTATAGTGAATAACACCGGTGCCTTTAACAAAGATATTGCCAAACCATACTTAAAATATTGCCAAAACTGCCCTTTTTGTTTTAAACAGGTTGATGACAGATTCTTTTGGAACAAGCACATGATTGAAGATCTCATCAGCATTGATGTGAGTCTTATTTCTAACAATAGTGTGTATTATGAGAACCATTCTTTTGTTCAAATGTTTACTTAAGGCCTTATAGAAGTTTACTTAAAAACCTGCTTGGCAGACAGGTCAGGATCAGGGCTGTGCCTTCTGAAGCTGAGCAGCTGACATTACCTTCTTCCCCCAGCTAGCTTCCAGCAGCCTTCTAGCCTGTGATCATTGCTAATGAATGCACATCAACTGAATTTAAAATTTTATTGCAATAAAGCAATGCAGAATAACTTGATGTGTGATATATTTGTGCTGATTTTTGAAGGTAAACTTAAGATGTATTTATCTGTGAAATGGGTTATCTGTGGGCAGAGCTGATTATTTGATAAGGAGGAGGAGCCAGAAAAGAAACTCTGAATTCCAAAATTTTTTTGAGACAAGAGTTTTGTTTTCCTAGGTGGAGAATACTGTTGTTTCTCCTTGAACACAGTAGCTGATCAATGTAACAGTAGGGCAGAACAAATTATTCTGAACAGCTGTTCCGAGTAGTAGATGTAACATTGTATGAAAACTCCCTTTGGGGAAAGGGGAAAAAAGCTTTTGAATATTGTAGTTGTATTGTTCTCTTCTATCCCTAGGTAGCTGGGAGTAGAGGAGGGCTTTTTGCCTTGTCTTGGTTCAGCTTGCTTCATCTCCACAGAAAAATATTAAGTTGCTTGTCTGTCGTCTTCCTGATTTAAGTGTTACAACTAATGGAGCAAAAATGCTGGTACCTCTTACAGAAATGAGGCAAGAATAAGGCAAAAATTTCTTAAAACATATAAACAGTTGCTTCACATGTGTGTTAAACATGAGATGTGGCAGAAATAATTGTAGGCAATGTAGAACCAACAAGACTGTAAATTTTTTTTGTAACCTTCAGAATGCTGAAGTGGACTTCTGGATTATACCCATCATACAAGGATTTGTGCAAATTGAAGAGCTTGTAGTAAACTATACTGAATCTTCTGATGATGATAAGAGCAGTCCTGAAACTCCTCCTCAGGAATCAACTTGTGTAGATGACATTCATCCAACATTTCTGGTGGCGCTTATTTCACGCCGGAGTCGGCACAGAGCTGGTAGGCAAACATAGTTCAAGGCATTGGGATTGTTCCTGAACACTGGAGAGGGATGCAGAAGATAAAACTTGGAAGAGCACTGTATTGTTCAGCTCTTGTCGAAGTATGTGCTAAAGCCTTTCCTGCTTATAGGGGGAAGAGAAAAGGCTGTAGTACATGCAGCACTACACAGCAGTTACTAGATGAGCTTTAGTAGTCCCCTCTCGGGCACTGAATGTATCTGAGTGTATTGGCTCTGAGATGAAGTTCCATCTTTGCAAACAACATCTTGATCAGGACCTTGCGTACGGCTCTGTCCTGATACCCTTCAGTAGGCCTGGGTGGGAGTTAAATTTTCAAAGGTCTTCCTTTGAGGGCTTGACAGCTGCTGAATAGGGACTTGAAAAGGCTGTAGTGTGTGTGTGTGCACGCGCCTGTGACCCAGGAGATGTTTATGTAGGGCCAAGGTGTGAAATAAGAACCATGCTTTGGTCTTGCACCTTATTTGACTTATTCTCATAGCAGTAAGGCAAACAAAAATTACTCTGTGCTCCTTAGGAGCACAGAAAGAAAGATTGAATCACCTTGCACTTTAGTAGGTCCTCTTCAACTCTAAGCCTTTTCAGTCTGTCAGAGGCTTTTTTAATACGTTCTCCACTGTGTCCAACTCCTTTCCTACACAGTCACGTTTTTAACATGTCAAAACAAGAAAAAAAACCTCGTGAGCTTACTGGCTTTGTACCACAGCTCACTGCAATACATTTAATTTGGTTCCCAGGAAAATTATTTCGGAACAACCCAGAGTAAATATTTGAGGATTTCACAGTAGTGTCTAGTTTGCAGTATGCCTTATTTGTAGAAAATAGCTTTAGATACAGAAACTGAATCTCTGAGGGCAAAGTGCTTATTGATTCCGTCTTATTATTCATGACACTATGCTAATCTGATTGCTAGTCCAGAGCGTAGACAGTGTAGAACTTTCTCCCTTGACACAAAAAGTTTGTTTCAGTAAATTGATTGACTGTTTTGATGAACAATTGTAGGATTGTGTGTTTAATTCATTCTGTAATACATAATTTTAGCCAAGAGTTCAAAGTGTGCTCATTTCTGAAATATTGTCGTTAAAAAAACAAATGCACCCCCAGAAAACAGAGGAAACACTGATTTGAAAGCTAAGATAATTGTGTTAGATACACTGATTCTTTATTTGTCAGGCAGCTTGCTTGTGATTTAGGAAAAAAAAAAATAATCACTGCACTAAATTATCAACATACCCAAGACCTTAAGGAGAGGTATAATGAGATAAAGGAAGACAGCTGCTCGAAAGCTTAAGAGAGCAAGAGCCTAGTGTCTGCAAAATTTGAGATGTCAAAAGTAAGGGAGCTGAAGTTTCCTGTGTAATGATTTAGTTTGGGTTTTGGTGTAACAGCCACTACTGGTGGCAGGACATAAGTAAAGGGTGTCTGATGCTTTAGTCTAAAAGCCCCCTTCTGATTAAATGCTGTAAAACTGCTTTGACATTTTGTGATCCTATAACGGTCCTGATGATGGGTATTTTACATTCCTTTCACTTCCCTATTTCTAACCTCTTCCTTTCTCTCCCATAGTCTTTAGCTAGTGCTGTTGGAGTTTGGTTCAAAAGTTTGGCCCAGCGCTACTTCAGAACTTGGAACTGAGTTGTTCTGATTCTGTGGAAGTGAATTTCCATGCTATAAACCATAGCCCTGAATCTTTCCCACCCTTTTTCTTTATTCCTTCCCCATTGCTTGCTACCACCTGCATCCTTTCTGAAATAGTGATGTACTCTCCTTTGAGTAAAGGATGTGCAAATGCTTATGCATTTTGTTTAATGACCAGATCAGAGATGACTAGG
>NW_010529529.1:20017-37386 GCF_000687285.1 Phaethon lepturus | reverse complement strand
CGGAAGAGCAGTATCTGTTCTTAATGAGCAGAATTAGTTATACAGGTTAAAACAAGAAGGGAAGGTCTTATGTTCTGTGGAATTTGCAAATCTTCTTGGGCTGCTTGTGGGATCTCTTATAATAAGAAGTGGAACATCTGTGGGTAAAAGTGGCCTTTAAGTTCATGGAAAATACCAAGCACTAAAGTAAAACTTTCTTCTAAACTTGACAGAACTTGAAGTAATATGTCCTTTAGAGTGGACTAAATATATCTGACTTTATAGTGCCCACAGACCACCCTGCCCTGTCAACTTACTTTCTGCTGCTTGTAGTGTATCAGTAAATAAACTTTATCCATATAGTCCACATAACTGTTGGGGATTAGACTAGGGTGGGGAGTGACTTTTACCATTGATCATGGATTTTGGCTAGAACTCTCTTCTTGTGTTACTGTTGTCAAAAACAGTAACAAAAGTTATTAATGTTTAAGTCTAATACTTAAATACGAATTGATCATTCTTATTCCTCCTAGGAATGCGGTATAAGCGAAGAGGTGTTGATAAAAATGGAAATGTGGCAAACTATGTTGAGACGGAGCAACTGATTCATGTTCATAATCACACTCTTTCATTTATACAAACAAGAGGCTCTGTGCCCGTTTTCTGGAGCCAAGTTGGATATAGATATAACCCACGGCCCCGACTGGACAAGAGTAAGTATTTGAGTAGAATACCTAAAGATCAGAGTTCCCTTTAGAAAGAGGTTCATTGGAGTGTTGCTTTACCACTGGTCTTTCAGTGGCACTTTCTAAAAGCTGGGAATAACTTAATGAGTTGACTCCAGTTAGCTCCTACCTTAATTGCAACTATGCAGAGCTCTGACGACTTGTCCATTATAAATTTCAACAGGTCTTAAATTTTAATATTTTGAAGAAGTACTTGTTTTATGTCTAGTCTTATTTGTTGCAGTGTTTTCTGGGTTGGGAAGGGAGACAATTTGGCTTTCTCTTTTGAGAACCTGTGTAGACATTGATGTCTTACAAATATTTTTGTCCATGAAGCTAACTTATGCTGAGGTTTCTTTCTGTATTAAGAACTGCTATTTCAGTGTGGGAAAACATAGAAATTTCATATTACACCAGTTTTGTAGTACGCTTTTGTCTTCTCTGAAAGTAAGTACTACCTAGTGGGCTTTGTCAAATCTAAATTGCTTCCTTTTCCACTCAAAGATAATGCAAAAGCCAAAACAAAAAAAACTTAAAAGATAGAAGTCAACAAAATCTTCTCTTGATTTAACTTTTGTAAAGGAGAAGCTTTTCTTGGAAGGAAGCTAGTATGTTCATGATTTTGTATAATCAGATTATAGATTGGGTTGACTGGCATCCTAGATCATAAGTATGTACTTCTGAAGTTCAGCTTGTGTGTTGGATTCACACTCTTCTCTAGCATTAGGAGGTCTGGTTTTCTGCCATTGCAGGCTATTTTTAGGGCTGAAAATAAAAAAAACACCCAAATTGCTCTTTCAGAGGCAGCTATGATGATGGAAAGTTAAAGGGCTGGTTTTCCCTGTGTCTCGAGTAAGACCTAGTAAAATGGGCCTTTAAGCTTGCTTAGGAATTTGGGCAAAGCACATAATTTTAAGTTGACAAGCAGTTACTATCACTGCAGACTTATGGAACATGCATCAACAGATTTGAGTTTCTTGTGTTTTTATACCAAATAACCTGGAGATTACTGAAGAGGGATGACTTGTTGCCACATCATGGAAATGGAAACTTAAATAAAATCATGAAGTGAGGAAAACAAAAATAAAACACCTCCCAACCCTGCCTCCCCCCATATTTGGAAGTAACACTTGATTAGTTCCAACTGAAAGCTTGTGCTGTCACATCTGTTTATAAAGCTGAGCAGTTCTTCTTTGTTCATATCTCTTTCTTTTCTAATAGGGTTAGTTTAAACAAAAAATTGAGGAATTGCATTTAATCTGATAGATTTACAGGTAGGAATTGAGACTTTGAGGAATCAGTGGTGCCTTGAATCAGCTGGATAGTGGTTTGGTTTTTAGTTACAAGTAGTCTTGTCCTCTAAGAGAACTGGATAACACTTTCAGTATTATCCCCTGTCCTGCATATCTCCCTCTGCAAATTGCAAACCTTTCTTGCACTTCAGTTTTTCAACTGATGGAAATCTTTTTCAAAAGATGGAAAACAAATATAAGCAGTTTTTTGGAAGAGATGTTTCTTTGGGGACGGAAGGATTAAACAGGTTTATTAAAAGTTAAGTTTTTGCCCAATCTGCTCTATACAAAAGCAAAACAAAATTTAAGAATGGTGTTTCCTGTACACTGTAGTAGTAGAACAACAATGTTGAAGTTGAGCAAATTGATGAAAGACTGTTAAAAGTAATTCTGTACAATGTTTTACGTTGTGTGTATAAGTACTTCAAGCAAAGCTATCTTGGTTTTTTTGAGTATAGATTTGGGTGTTATTTAATACTTCAGGACTTGTTGGTGAACAGGCTGTTTCTGCCTTGTAGGTGAAAATGAAACAGTGTCCTGTTTTCGTGCACACTTTGAAGAACAGCTGAAAAATTACAAAAAACAGGTGAGTGCTACGTGATAAAATAGTAATCTTATGAAAATGCAGGGGATGAAAATTAATGGTTTTAGTTTGTTTTTCTTGTTGGGGATATGGGTTGTGTCTTTTTAGAAGTTGTTGACAATTGGAAGTGTGGTGCATAAATAGAGTTCTACTAAATTTTTCAAGTACCCTTGTAAGTAACCTTTAAAAAAAAATCAGCAATAACTTAGTGAGGGGCTGTAGTGTGTCCAGAGAAGGGCAGCGAAGCTGGTGAGGGGTCTGGAGCACAAGTCTTATGAGGAGCGGCTGAGGGAACTGGGGTTGTTCAGTCTGGAGAAGAGGAGGCTGAGGGGAGACCTTATCGCTCTCTACAACTACCTGAAAGGGGGTTGTGGCGATGAGGGTGTTGGTCTCTTCTCCCAAGTAACTAGCGATAAGATGAGAGGAAATGGCCTCAAGTTGCTCCAGGGAGGTTTAGATTGGATATTAGGAAAACTTTCCTTACTGAGGGAGTGGTCAAACATTGGACCAGGCTGCCCAGGGAGGTGGTGGAGTCACCATCACTGGAAGTGTTCAAGAAACATGTGGACATGGTGCTTTGGGATGTGGCGCTTCGGGACATGGTTTAGTGGGCATGGTGGTGTTGGGTTGATGGTTGGACTTGATTATCTTAAAGATCAAAAAGATCTTTTTCCAACCTTAATGATTGTGTTATTCCATGGTATATACCTAAGCAAGTCATGTAGCAGATGACAAGTGTTTAAACTTTTGAACAGGTTATTATTAACTTGGTGGATCAGACGGGCAGAGAGAAGATTATTGGAGATGCTTACCTTAAGCAAGTGCTTCTGTACAACAATGCAAATCTGACTTATGTTTCATTTGACTTCCACGAGCACTGGTAGGAAACACTGTAAAAATGTCACTTTGCTTCTTTGTTTATTAGCATGAAAGGAGAGAAGAAAGGATGACAAAAGCCATTATTTTTTTTTTACTTCTGCATGAAACAGTCTTTTAAATAAGAAGAACGCATTTTGTAAACTAAAGCAGTATGAAAGTTCAAGTTTGGATAACAAAGCACTGCTGTTTGTTGATCTTGTGTCCCTGACCTGTTAAATATGCAGTTATTTATTAGGCAAAGCTAAGAAGTTCTTATGCATTTTAAGCAAGAGATTTTCCTTAAACATGCTATGAATGTAGAGCTGTGGCTGACCTGCTTTTCAAATTATGTAGCGTTCTGCTCTTAATTCTTTACTACAAGCCATTCTTCTGTTTCTTTTGCTTGTTTCTATAAACATACCATGGGTTCTTTCAGGACCTTGATGCTGTTTTTCCATTATAAGATACACTGGAATTTATTTTAATCCAGTATGAACAGTTGCTGTTTTCATGACTCCACTCTGATGTTGGCATGGTCTAGTGCAGTGTTCACATGCCCAAGCATGTGATCTGTCACAGGCATGTTTTTCTCATGCTCCCTCAAGCAAATTGCAGTTGTGTATGAATATGGGGTCTTAAAAACTGTTTTAATCTTCATTTCCTAACTTAATCTAGGGATTGCATCTGGCCTGGGAAAGCATTACTGACTGAATAACGTCCTTAGTGGATATTGTCTGGGGGCAGGGGGAAGGGAAAAAACCCTCAAAATAGTAATGGCCTTTGGGACTCTTTTCTGTAGGACTGTTGACATCCTGAATTGATTTGATACTCACTCTTGTTTAAACAAGCTTTCATTTCTTGTTTGCTTTTCTCCTAAGAATGCTGTGGTGACCAGGACTGTTGCTTTTTGCACTGTGAGCATGAGTGAATCGAGAACGATACTGAAAACCACCCGGTGGGGTGCGGGGAGGAGGGGATGATGTGTCTGTAGGTGTTTTTTTTGTAGAATCACTGGTAAAGCAGGGCAGGCCACCCCAGTCTGAAATCTGTAGTGGTTACCTTTGTTGAGACTGTGCCTAGAATGAGAACAGAATGTTGCACGTGCCTGAAGAGCTAGCCACACATGTGTTCTTCCTGCTGGAAGCAGCATTCAAGAATGCGAAGTCTTGAGAATTTACAGATCTGAATTTCTTGCCCTAGATTTCGATATTGAACTGTACCTTAAAATAGTTCTGAATATTGGCTGCTATTTAAAGTTTATTGTAGGAGATAATGTCTGTCTCTCCCACTTAGCCGAAACACTATTTTTGTTAACATTACAACTAATATAAAATAAGTAAAGAAAAATCACTACTCTAGTTCAAACTAACTTCTGTGAAATTCTGTATTTTAGCCGAGGAATGAAGTTTGAAAATGTTCAAACACTGACTGATGCCATTCATGATATTATTCTTGACATGAAGTGGTGCTGGTAGGTACTTAACTGTTTTTAGACTAGTATGAAATACTTGTAGAAAAAAATAACAGTGCATATTCAGAGGCCTTGATTTTTTTTATGGTATAAAACTGGTATGTCTTATATTTCTCTCTTGGTTCCCAGCTTGTGTGTCAGATTTTGTGTTCTGAAGTATTAGTGTAGCACACATGTAACAGCAAAAATTCTCAGACATTGGTTTCTGTCTGAGGATTACTGCATTTAACACTCTAGGGTTTCTTATATTTAATGTGAAACACTTTGTATTTGACCCACAAGCCCTAGAATGCCAACCATACTATTGAAAACAGTAGACATGTTTGACCTTTAGTTTGAACTGATTACAGCTCATGCATTTGGGCAACAAGTATGGCTGTAGTCTTAAATCAATTACTGTATGTTGTTCAATGTGTTTTGTGAGTGAGATGTTGCTGTCGTCGTTGCTGGCTTCTGTGTTTTTGAATTTAAATGCCTTTTCTCTTGAAAGCTTGTATTATGTATGTATGAATTGAATTCAACATCTGACTACGTATCAAGTTTATGGCCCCAGTAGGATGTGTGTTGGATATCTAGCGTAGACTAAAGATGATGATAAGTGGGAGCAAGAATAGTTAATTCTGAGTGGGATGTGGCTGGGGTGATGAGTACAACTATAAATAGTACTCCATGTGTAAAACTTTCTACTGTTTGTAGAAGCTAATAAATTACACTGGATTTTAAGTGTCTCAGTATGCTTTTGCTCTATTCTTCTGTTGAAAGGGTTGACCAAGCTGGTGTGATTTGTAAACAGGAAGGAATTTTTCGAGTGAACTGCATGGACTGTCTGGATCGTACCAATGTTGTGCAGGCTGCTATTGCAAGAGTGGTCATGGAACAGCAGGCATGTATAACTAATGTACTTTTTCAGGTATTGAGTACCTCAGAACTCAATTGTTATTCACAGGGAAATCTGTGTGTTTGAAAAATGCTAAACTAAAAGGATCTTTGCAAACTACTTGGAGAGCTATGAAGCTGAAAGTAGTATGTACAACTAAACTTGAAATCATTGTAAATCAGTGATGCCTAGTGTCTTCCTTCAGAGAGGAAATGATTGTCTGTCTGCATCGTGGAGAGGATTCTCTTGTTTTGATGTAGTAATTTTAATTAAAGCTATGCAGTAATACGAAGTTTAAAAACAGCCCCCTGTCCCCCGATAAATCCCTCCCCGAAATGAGATGTTAAAGGGCCAGAATCTAACTGGAAGTTGGACGCTATTTTAGCCACTTTGAAGCGAAATACTGTGGTGTGGCAGGTAGGGAGATTGTCTTTTCTGTGTGTAGAGAAGTAATTAATTCATGATGTAAATATCCTAGATAGGTGACTACTATGCTCTGGAATAGTTGTCCCTGTATAGAGAAGGCATTTCCAAGTAGACTGAGAATCCTTCCTTCAGTCTCCCTCCTCTTTGCCCTGCTCCCCATTTGCTTTTTGATGTAGAAGCTCAGTGATGATTGTCTTCCCTTGTGAAGATTTGATAGTACTGTAACTGAAACTTTGAAACCCCAGTTACAGCTGAGCCCAAAATGAACAACCCTGCTTATGCCTGGAGTAAAGGATAAAGGATGAAGTGGGTCATTCATTGGGATGAGGAACGAATGGCTCTAACCAATGTATCTGGCTGTTCCTGTTTGTCATCTGCTTTTATGAACTCCTGATACAGAAGGGGTATTGGGGACAAGGGGTGGGACCGGCAATCCCACAGTCGTTATTCTAGAATTGGATTTCTATGTATGTTAACTCTGTGAGTTCAAAGGCAATCTTTCAAATCTTTCAAAATCAAGAGTTATATAGATTGTTGTGAAGAGGACTTCAGTAATCATTGCTATAGTATTAGCTTGTGATGTGCTACATCATTCTCGTATTATAGCCAAAGCGCTTCAGAATCGATTCATAACTGAGAAGTGCCCTAAGCAGTGGAAGGTGACTGACATAAAGGGAAGATTGAGAATTACATGTTAACTTACCTTTGCACTTCCTTGGAACCACAGGACTTGTCTTCTGTCAGCTGGGAACTTGATAGGGCTTTCAAGTCAATGAACAGACTTGTATCAATTTTCATTTAACTTGCAAAGAGTGCTTGAGCATTTTTTTTATTGGTGGTAAATTGAAGGTTGCCTATGATTTAGTCCAAGTTATTACTGCAGTTGGCCTAACATCTAGTGACTACATTAGTTATATATGTGCTGCTTTACCAATCTAGTGTGCATAAAAAGACTCAAGTCTCTGAGACTTATCTTGGAAGAACTTAAGTACTGGTTGTTCTGAAGAGTAAGATATCTTACTTTCAGTATCAGTGTTAAACAGTAACTGTCCAAAATGCACAAGCATTAATAATAAACACAACATATAAAGTCATTTTAGGGTTTTATTTTGGGGGAGGAATAGGTTTGAAGGCGGTGCCACTACATTTGCTGTAGTGCCTAGAAGCAAAAGATTAAAAATATGGTGTGCTTGTAACAGGAAAGATTCAATTTTTTTTTTTTATTCTCAGACCTCTGAAGTCACAATGCCTTTGCAATAGAAGACATTAACTTGTTTATCCATGTTGAAGTTCTGTGATGTCTGTTCTTTTGATAGCTGTCTATAGAAAATAGAAATGCTTTCTCTATCTTGAGTAATCTTAGGGTAACTTGTTTTCCTTCAGCTAATTTTTTTTGGAAGATTGACTCCTACATCCACAATTAATATATTACTACTGCATCCAGTGATACGATGTTTAACAATGAATTAGTGATTCATTGCTAACAATTAACTTAATCTGGAAAATTAGCAGAATGGGTTCCTTTTTCAGATCATAGAAAACTTAAAGAAAATAGGAGCACTTGCTAAGCATGTTATCAAGCTCTGAGACCGAGGATGATTTTTTTTTTTATCTTGAACCTTATATTAATGTGTATGTCAACTTCCAGCTCAAAAAACTGGGTGTGATGCCACCAGAACAGCCTTTGCCAGTGAAATGCAATAGAATCTACCAGATAATATGGGCGAACAATGGAGATGCCATAAGCCGGCAGTATGCTGGCACAGCAGCCTTAAAGGTAAAGGGTGAAGGATGTTATCTGTTCTGAGTAGTGTGTTATGTTACAGCGTTTATATTCAATGGAGAACTCTTGTTTGACTGACTATGCTTACATATACATTCTGCATGTTTCTGTCTTGAAAAGATATGAGGCCTTTCAATAGAAGAATATTTCATATCATGCTTAGTGTGAATTGGAGAAGACTTGAGTGTCCAGGTGTCATGTGGCAGTGCTGGCTGTAGTTTAAATCCATTTTGTTAGATTCATGTGTAGATACAAAGCATAGTTGAGCTAAGTTTAAGATCTATATTAAGCATTACTGCTATTTAAATTTAAGCATGGTTATAGTACTTCTAAGCAGTTATAGTACTTCAAAAAAATACTCTGAGGGACTGAAGATCAAGATATGTAGGTAGTAGGGTGATATTAGCTATATTTTTCTAAAGACTTTTCTTAATTAGTTGTAATGCAGTCTGTCTACCGAGATCAGAAATTGGGCAGGAAACTACTTACTGTTCATGAAACAGTACTTACTGTTGCTTTGAAAAGTCATAGAATTTGAGCTACTTTCTGTGTGTATAGTCACTAGTGGAACAACTTTTAGTATTTCTGGTATTTTGCATTGGAAAAACCTTTATGGTGGAAATGCTTAACACTTAAATCTCTTTATAAATCTGTCAACTGAACTTTGATTAGTCTGTTACATTAACTTTTTTAAAAAATAAAAAACAGCCTGACACACTTGTCTTGATTGTAAATATTTTAAACTTTAAATCTGAAGCACAGAACTCAATTTCTAGATCTCAATTTTCAGCCATTCTTCTTGAAGAGCGCTCTACTCACTATTGAGGTTCATGGATTAAATTTATTTGCGGTTTAATTGTGATATTTCTTTTAATTTGAAAGCGAAACACACTTTGAATGTTCTTCATAGTAGTTAGAACTGCTCTGTGCCAATACCCAGAGTGTCTCTGCTAATAGAATCCTCTAATGAAGTGTAACTACCAAACCTGCTTTTTATTCAAATTTTAAGCCTTCTGTGGCCTAGAAACTTTCTTTTGTTTCTGACCTTGTGAAGATATGCACTGTTTTCCTTCAGTATGCTACGCTTGTTTTGTTTTGTTAGCAGAAGCAGAGGAAATGAAAACTATTTTTCAGTAAGCTCCAGTCTTCTCCATTGTTCCAGTAGTGTTCCTTCTACATTAAAGGCCAAAAAATAAGTGTGGTGTGTGGGGGTGGGTGTGTCTTTGAGGTCTTCAAGCATCCCAGTGACTGATGTCTTGAAAGTTCTGCTTTATTGGTAACTGGCATATATGTCCAGTTTATTGTTTTCCATTAGGACTTTATGTAGAATCGTGGGTCTGTCAAAAGCATAGGATCTTCTGCAGAGTCAATGCCATGAGAAGTAGATGCTCTTTGAAAATCAATATTGTCAACTTCTATGTGAAATAGTTACTTGAACATAATTTCTGAGTTGTCATCTGTTCAGTTCTGAGTTTCAGAACGCCAAAGCTCTTGAGCTGAGGCTGCTGCTTCAAAGTTGCATGTGCACATGATCCGCATGTTCTGTGTAACAGGGTGACTTCACGAGGACTGGTGAAAGAAAGCTGGCAGGAGTAATGAAGGATGGAGTTAATTCTGCAAACAGATACTACTTGAATCGTTTCAGGGATGCTTATAGGCAGGCAGTCATAGGTAAGAATACAATTTCAACTAAGCTGAACTATGATGTCTAGAAAAGCCTATTAAAGTCGTCTTGGCTTTATCTTTCTGACTTTTTTTTTCTGAAGCTTAAAAGCACCTTGAGTATATATAATGTTCATGTCTATGTAGTGGATACCATATGGAATAGTCATTCTCCATTTGGAGATTAAACACCACTCAATTCAGACGGATTACATGCAGTGTAACTCATTGTAGAATTTGCTCCTAATTTCATTTTAGCATTAACTGTTGTGTAACATCTCTTTTTTAGACAAAGTTAAACTTATGTAGCAAGTTTATCTTAAAATGGTGAGTTAACTCATGCTTTTCACTGAGAGAAAATACTGTTATACCTATTGAGTTTTCAGTTTCAGGCAATATTATATTCAGAAAGAACAACTAACCATTTTTCAAGAGTATCTTCAAATATGAAACATTTGGAAGGAATTTGTAATCAACAGACTGTTGCTGTATGTCACCTTTAACTGTTGGTTTCTTGTCTGATATTTTGTTGGTTTTATTTAGATCTGATGCAGGGTATCCCTGTAACGGAGGATCTTTACTCCATATTTACAAAAGAGAAAGAGCATGAAGCCCTGCACAAGGAGAACCTGAGGAGCCATCAAGAATTAATCAGCCAGCTGTTGCAGAGCTATATGAAACTGCTTTTACCAGATGATGAAAAATTCCACGGAGGATGGGCACTTATTGACTGTGATCCAAGGTTTGTTGAATGAAGTCATAACTGATCAGCTGCTACTATGACACCTCTGGCAATGACTACTGATGTTAAATGATTTTGATAGCTGATGTCTTAGGAACACATCGAGAGTTCTTGAAGGGACTGAATAAAAGGTAGTTGTAAAAGAAAAGGTCCTCTAAACACGTGCTTTTCCCAAAGTGCCATACAAAAGGTGGATGGCGGAGTTACCTTTGAGACATCACCTGGAAATGCATGCATTGAGTTAATATAGCCAAAATGTGGCAGGCACCATGAAGAGAACTTCTAACCACCCTCAGTTTTAGAAAGGGCTGTTTCGGGAGCTGTGGAAAGTGTAACTTGACTTCAAAGCTATACCTGATCAGATTAAACTCTTGTGTAATGAGTCAGTAGTAGGAAAGTGTAGATTTCTCTTCATGAAAAGTAGGGAGCATAAACTCTAACCTCACCGATAAGTCTCCTTATCAAGTTCAGAGTTCACTAACTTGTAAAAGAAAAATAGTCGTTAGATCTTCTGCAGGTTAAGCTTCAACTTCTAAAAATACCTGGGTCTGAGATATTTTTCCATTATCCTGTTAGTGTTTTTTAATAGCCTGTGTGTTTTCTATTTATTTTTGGACCTGCTGCTGACCCATTTGAGGTATTGGGTAACTCTGGGTTTAAGAGAGTGTTGCTTGCATGGATCCACTTATTGTATGGTAAGCCTAATAACACATCACGTTTTGGCTTGTGAAGTGTCCCACCTCACTTGGTTCTTCAGTGGCTGTGAAGAGGTAGCAGCATCACACAAGATAACATACCATAATTGAAACTTCTTGTTGTAATGTGCCTTCAGTTGTAAAAGGGTGTCCCTAAAATATACTGGGGATGGGTTACAGCTGTGCAAATAAAACCTTTTCCCCTGTATTCATCCTTTTTCTTCCCCTTCCTTAGTCTCATTGATGCCACTCATAAGGATGTGGATGTTCTGCTGTTACTTTCTAATTCTGCCTACTACGTGGCCTAGTAAGTTACCACTTTCTCTTACTATGTGTAGTTTATTTCTAGCAGCTTTGTTTTAGATTAGTAGGAAGCGCTAAATTCTGATTTTTTTTTTTCTAGTTACGATGATGAAATTGATAAGGTGAATCAGTACCAAAGGTTAAGTCTTGAAGCTCTGGAAAAGATAGAAATAGGTAAGAACGTAGTCACAATATATCTTTCTTGAATGCTCTTAATAACAGCTTGAGCACTTATCAAAGCATCCTACAAATATATTGCAACAGCAAGCCTCAACGTATTGCATATATCCTGTATAGTCCACCATAGCTAGAAATGTGCTTTCTTGCTGATAACGGATGCCAGAGCTGAGTTTATGTTCCCTCAGTCCTGTCCTTAGCTGCTGCTTGAAATGGAAACTTTGATCGCTGGTAGGGTTCTAAAATTTTCCCTCTTTCAAATTCTTAAAAAAACCCCATGGATTCATCAAAAAAAATTTCATTATTTATCAAATGGCAGTAACAATTTGATCAGCTGCTATAATGCATCACAGGTTTGCATTCAGTGCACTCTTTGATCCAAGTACAGCAGCTGGTTCTGAATTGTACTTGAGATCTGTTTCATAGCTTTTAAACTCTTATTTCTCAAGGTCTGCTAAGAAACATGCTATATAAAATCACATTGTTATGCTGATTTACATTCTTTAGTCAATAAATAAGTTAACATCTGCAGGCTAAGTTCAGCATTTTCTGCTGAAAGTAGTATTAAAGATGTAAGATCTTTGACTTTACAGATGAAAAAGGTGTTCCAAATGGAGAGAAAGGAGGGAAATTTTTCTGGCCTCCAGTGTGTGCCCCCCAATGGAGTTTACTCCTCCATTACACAATGCGTAGTGATTTCACCATCTCCTCACTGTAACTTTCACTATGTCTGTGCAATTTCTAAGAGTTCAGTGGAAAGGTGTCTCTCACTTGTGTATTGTGGAGATCCGTAATACGTCCTGACATACAGAATATAGTTGAAACATCTGGACCAAATACCTTGTAAAAACAAAAACCAGCCTCCCCCCCATTTAATGATATAGATATGATGCAGTGGATCGAAGAGTTAAAGTACCTGGTCTGAAACTTATATTACTTCTACTTGGTAAAGCTATATTAGCTTTCCTTTTAATCCTTGCAAAAGCATACCCTAAAACACAGGATGTAATAGGTGTAGAATTTTTTTTTCTTCTATTTGAAAGGGTGATATGTAATAAACAATCAGGCTGGATTATAACAGATATACACAGAGTCCAATTGCTTTTTGTAAGTAATTGATTGTTTAGTTATTGTGAAAAATCTTTCATTTAAAATGGCTATCCTACTCTAAAATAAACATGAAGCTTTTTATGCTGAAAAAGACTGTCAGCACTTACATATGTTTAGGTACAGTCTTTGCAGTATCTCTTTCAGTTTTTGGTTAAAGTAGATTTCTAATCACCTTTTTTTTTTTTGTTCCTCAGGGCCTGAGCCTACTCTTTTTGGCAAACCCAAGTTCTCTTGCATGAGGCTGCATTACAAATACAAAGAAATGAGTGGATATTTTCACACTCTTAGAGCTGTGGTACGCAACCCAGAAGAAGATGGAAAAGGTTTGTTTCATATGGAAAGGTTTTATGCATAAAAGTGTATTCAGTATACCAGTGTTTCTCTAGTGAACACTTTTTCATAGCTCTTGGAATAACTGCTGAAGAAGGATAAATTTTAATATAATCCAGCTTTGTGGGGTGGGGAACAAACAAAAAACCCTGTACGTGGCTTCTTGTGTGAACACTAGAATGTTACTGTTTTAATACAAAGGAAAGTAAGTTTCAGATATGGCTTTAAAGCAACATGTCTCTCTAGAATTGAGATGTTTGTATGTCCAGAGCCTTACTGCTCCAAAAGACTGATAAAGTGAACTTAAAATTAGCTCCTAAAGAGCAGAAGAAATTGATTTCTTTAGTGAAATCAATGTCTAGAAATGTTCTTGTTTGTTTAACTAAATTAAATACTAATAAGGGAAAAATCACTTCTTAACTGGAGCACTGGGTTTTGTCAACAAGGAGTAGAATGAATGTAATTGCTTCTCTTCCTTTCACAAACAATGAATTGTGGCATTGATTCACTTACACCTAGTATTTAGGGCTTAAGGAGAATCTAATCTTTATTTTCTAAGCTTTAAATCAGAATTGTGACCTGTAGGGTGTAACTATTCTGTAGGGTGAAAGAAAAAAATACAACCAACAAACCCAAACAAAATTAATTACGTTAAAATTAGACTTATTTCTTTGTAGATTTTGGAATATGGGCTCTTAAGGGCTTTTTTTAAGGGTCTGACAGGCTGCTACTTGAATTTCAGACACTCTTCAGTGCATTGCAGAAATGCTGAGAATGACAAAGCAAGCCATGGGATTAGATGTGCCCATTATTGAGAAAAAGCTCGAGAGGTGAGTACTTAAATGACGTGAACATTTCGTGCCCCACTTGTGCTCTCTTCTCAGTGGCTGACAGTGTGTGGTAACAGTCATGTATGCGACGCCTGAAAGAAATGTCTGCATCTAGCTACTGTGCTAGGAGTTAACTTGTCCGTATGCTGCTTCCAGTAATAACTGTCTGCCGGTGCTTATCTAAGAGTGCAAGCAAGAATACTGTTATATACATGTGTGCTTATAGACAATGTACGCTACCAAATGCAAATAACCTACTGCAAGTCAGATGGTTCATGATTAGTTTGTCAAATTTAATTTTTCCTATCTGAACTTAATGTCTGCTTCTGTAGTAAGAAGACAACCTGTGAAGTGTAAATCTGGCTTGGATTCCACTGCAGTTGAGTGTTTAACAAATCCAGACAATATTACAAGTCTTGTGTGAAGAAATGGCTGAAGTTAAACTTCTGAACTCCTAAATGTTAGTCAGAATGGCACAGAGGCTTTTGTTTTGCAATCCCATTAAGAGAAGAGGGCGCATGAAAGCATAGTTGATAATTAAAAAGTTCTAGTAAGTACTCTTAGATAGTTTTCTCTAATAAGTCAATTAATATATTGACTATATATAATTAAACAGAAGTAACCTTTATCTACAAATACTGGTGAGGTGTTAACAGTGAGGAAATCCTTTACAAAGGACATTGGAGTAGAAATAAGAGGGGATGGCTAGCTGAAGTTTACCATGCTTCACCAGTTCAAGAGCAATCTGTTGCATTATTTTTGGACTCTTCCAATTCAGACTGTGTGAACTCCTAGAAAAATGTGTAGCACAAATGTAAATTGTCAAGTGAAAAGTATTAGGGCACAAATTTCAGTAACTTTCTTCTGCATTTGATTATTGGGCTACTATTTCAGCTTCCTTTCTCAGCTGAGTAGAAAGTGTAGCAAGAAAATCTTGCCCTTTTACAGGTACTGAAGACTGAATATTTGCTAAATCTGGCTACTGAGTACAGCATACATGAAGTCAGGGCTACAAATAGACAGAATTCAAATCCAGCTTCGTCTAAAAGTAAAAATGCCTGCAGAAGCTTGCTTTTCCCTTTCTTTGGCTACCGTTCTCTATCAACTCTCCTTTTTGTTCTTTTGAATTTGCTTAGCTTATGGGTACAATTATGTAAGGAAAGGATAATGTAGTTAGTAAAACGTCCATCTCTATTATGGAAGTAGACTGGAAGATGGTAGATGCTTGGTGTTTATAAATGAGACTGCCTCGATTGTTCGTTAGAGATTTTTTTCTTTTTCTTCCAGGAAGAGCAGTAAACCTCATGAAGACATCATTGGCATTCGCTCTCAGAACAGAGGGTCCCTGGCCCAAGGCAAAAATTACTTACTGAGCAAGTTCTCATCTCTCAATCAAAAGGTGAAACAAACCAAATCCAATGTAAACATTAGCAATCTTCGGAAGTTAGGCAGCTTTACCAAACCTGAAGTGAAAGTAAATTTTTTAAAACCAAATTTGAAAGTGAATCTTTGGAAATCAGATAGCAGCCTTGAAACTTTAGAGAATCCAGTGGTAGATACCAAAGTCCATACTGAATCTGATACAGAAGTATCAGATAATGATTCCTTCCACTCAGATGACTTCCTGACTAATTCTAAATCCGATGAGGACAACCAGCTAACTGACTCTCTGGAGAACATAGGGCAGACAGACTACGTGCTGCCTAGCTGTGGTATCATTGCCTCAGCTCCACGGCTGGGCAGTCGGTCCCAGTCTATAAGCAGCACTGACATGAACATTAGCATTCACGTTCCGTCTGAGATCCATGTGTCTCAGGCTAGCCGGTCTGACTGTGAAGACATACCCACGCCTTCTGCTGACAACGTGGAGATGGAATTTACTAAACCTATTGATGTGTACTGCCAGAGGTTTGTGCATGATGCTCAAAGTAAAATGTCAGATGTTTTGGAAGCTGAGGCTGGTTCTCAGGAGCCCCATCACATAATAAATCAAATGAGCAATAATACATCTAAGAAGGCAGAAACCAAGGGTGAAGCTACTGGAGACATTCCTTCCAGGCCATCTAAGTTGGATGTACAGTCTTCTGAGCCAAATCCTCAGCTCTTAGCTGTTGGTGTGACCGACTTCACTAAAGCTCATAAAAGCCCGGGATCTGTATCTGGTAACCTTGAGATGGGACTCCCCGTGACTCCTTCTCCAGCTGACAGTAGCAGCAGCAGAGCTGTATCTCCTTTTGCTAAAATTCGCAGTTCTATGGTCCAGGTTGCTAACATCACGCAAGCAGGATTGACTCAAGGGATTAATTTTGCTGTGGCAAAGGTCCAGAAGAGCCCTGCAGAACCAGAAGCTATCAATGAAATCAAACAAAAAGAACTGAAAGAAATGTTTACGCAATGCCAGACACGAATAATTCAAATCTAGTTGCTAATTTAGGAAGTGTTCTTCTAGTTGTGGCTTTGAATACAATACTAAAAAAATTACTTCAGGATGTATTTGTGGCATGAACTGCTACTGGATACTGGGATCAACAATAATTGTTTACAGGAAGTGAGAGATGCAAATGAATTTGGTTCTGACCAAGCTTCAGAATTCCCTCAGGCAGCTGAGACAAAAGAACGGTAAACCATATTTAAACAGGTAGCTTAGACACTGGGATTTAATAAGTATGCTGTCTGTCTTAAATGTGTTGCACAGTTATTTTTGGAGACTAATTTTGTAGCTCTTCTGACTTCTGGAGAACATATTTATACTAAAAAGGTGATACTGCACTTCTATGACCTTACTTACCTTGCACTGCACCAGCAAAATAACTTTCCAGTGAATTACATTTTATTTATTTTTGGACTAGTATTTTTACTTGTTTCCATTGAAGTTTTAGATGCAGCTTTCAATGAATTGTGCCTCTACAATGGGAATTGATGTGTTTTTTGTTGAATTTAATTACGTTAACCAGAAATTAAGATTTCTTTTTGCTGTCCTTTTCTTTCCACACGTCCTGGGCTATCTTTCAGCGAAGATATAGCATACAGATCCAATCTGAAATATCCACAATCCTGCAGTGCAAATTTAGTTTGTAACTTTTTTTCTCACTTGTTTTGAGGTGAGGGGAAATGGAGCAAATGTTGTATAATTGTCTTCCCCCATGCCAAAGCTATTCTTATTTCCTTTTTTCCAAATTCCAAACACTGGCAACTTGCTCTTTTTTTTTTTTTTGTCTCTGTGTAAAGCAAGACAAGCCAGATACCTGACCTTCAGGCATTGTGTCTCTGTGCTATGATTTTTTTTTTAAAGCTATAGTCTAACTGTCGATATGCAAATGTGCAAAAACTTCTAAAACAGGATGCAAATGTACGGTTTCATAAAATCAGTGTTGCATCAGAGCATAGCTGTCAGCATCTAATCAAAACCAAATTCATTACCAACTCAAGCTTTGCCTACTTGCAGGATAAGGCTAAGCATCCACTCATGCTGGGAATTGGATTAAAAAAACCCCAAACCAGTATCTATGTGTGTTTAAAAGATTAA
>NW_010529529.1:0-19986 GCF_000687285.1 Phaethon lepturus | reverse complement strand
TCCCAGAAATGCCTTGCCATGCCATTCTAGTATAGGACATTATCCAACAGCTACTGTAAAGCAGGACCTTACTATGCTGTGGTTTATAACGATAACCACCATTATAGACCCAGTGCCTCTGTGTTCTAGTCCATGTCCTGTAGATAGGCTGCACGTGGTGTTCCAAGAAAATAGTGTCATATGGGTACAGTAGTACGGTGTCTTAGGACTTCTAGTGTGTCTGAATTGATTATCATCGAACCCTCATGGTCTGAAACTTTGATAAACAAATCAGATTTATTTATTTGTTTTATTAAAGTGATGTGGATTTGGGTTTTTTGAGTGTCTATACTTGTGGCTGTATTTAAAATTAAACTACTGCTGTATTTTAATGTAAGCAATATACACAATATTTTAATAAAAAAGTGGAATCAAAAGATGGATTTTGGCATGTGATGTTAAGGGATATGGTACTGCAGCGTTTTAGGGTTTTAAGTTTCAAAGATGGGTGGGTTGTCTTGACTTTCTGTGGCTTAAGAGTCATAGTATCACAGAAGGGGTGAAGCTGGAAGGGACAGCTGGAGGTTGTCTGGCACCATGTACAGATGGCTTTTGAGTATCTCCAAGGATAGGGACTCTACCACCCCTTTGGGCAACCTCTTCTAGTGCTCAGCCACCCTTACAGTAAAAAAAGCCTTTACTGATGTTCAGAAGGGCCCTCCTGTGTTTCAGGTGGTGCCCATGGCCCCTTGTCCCAGCACTGGGCACTGCTGGGAAGAGCCTGGCTCTGTCCTCTTTGCAGCCTCCCTTCAGCCAGTTCCAGACATTAATAAGGTAAGACAGACAGGCAGTCAGTAGACATGTATATGACTTAAGTCAAGTCCTTTATCCTTCTAGAATTTGGGCTGCTACAGCCCTGGCCTCAGGGGAGGAAAAAGAAAAGAAGCTGTAGGCACATTTGTGAGGACATGCCTAAAATCCTGCCCAAGCCTTGCTACTAATAAAGGTTGTGGAGGAAGAAGAAGAAGAAATTCCAAGTACTTTGCCATTATTTTGGTAGGAGAAAGAAACTGATCTGTACAAATACTTACTTAGTGACTTCTACAGTCTAAAAGAGTCCTGTAGAGCAAGGGTACTAATAGCTGTAAAGTCATTCCTATATTTAAAAAAATAGTGGCTTAGTCAACAGTCCAGGGCCTATCTTCCTGGAAATGAATTCCTGATTGCTGCATTGCTTCATCATTTACTGTTTGGTGAGCCAAAAGTATCATGTCCTGCCAGCCTGAGTTGTCCAGGACTTATGAAATAAATAGTGCAGTGAGTCTCAAATAATCCACAGCAATATGCATAAAGCCATCCCATAAGCAGCACTAGAAGAAAAATCTTACAAACGAGCTATGCTTTTCAGCCAGGCTCCTGGATGGAGAGACTTAATTTTCTTTCCATACCTCTTCAGTTACTTAACTTCACATTGATGTAGCATGAGTCAGATGAAACCATGAATATTCATTTTAGTGTTCAAAAAAAGAAATAATCACAGGATCATTAAGGTTGATGATCCTAAAGGTTTTTTCCAAGCCCAACCATCAACCCAGCACCACCCTGTCCACTAAACCATGTCCTGAAGTGCCATGTTTTTTTGAACACTTCCAGAGATGGTGACTCCACCACCTCCCTGGGCAGCCTGTTCCAATGCTTGACCGCTCTCTCAGTAAAGAAATTTTTCCTAATATCTAGTCTAAATCTCCCCTGGCACAACTTGAGGCCATGCTGCAAGTGATTTGAAAGTGCATCATCAAACTTGGCTCAAGTTTAAGACAGATAAACAATTTTTGTGTACCATAATTAATTCTGAAATTATTACTAGTGTGCAGAGATGAACAAGACTGTTTCAGGCTGGCTGTGCAGCAAAAAACATCATGCTTAGAATAGGAAAAATGCAGTGAAAAAGGGGATTCCTCTTCATGCACTCTCAATCAAGATACTAAGTAAAGGTGGTACCAGCTTAAAGTAAATTTGGCAGGAGCCTTTTTTCTTGTTCAGAAAAGGATTAATTTGAAGCAAAATCTAGAATTAACTCCATCACTGACTCTTGCAGGTTGGCTCCACAAGGACAGCCCTCCTTACTACTCTATAGTTTATCTAACTAGATTAGTCCAACTTCAGATGGCTTAATGTTTCACTAGTTAAACCACCCTCATTAAACTAAACAAGTCCTATTAGGGGCAGCATGTCCTCTGAAAACCACCTCAAACTGTACAGCATGATTAAGATATGTAGAGACCATTCTTAATGCTTAATTTGATATTATTCAAACCATTTAAACACACTGCATTACTGGTAATGTAGAAAGTCAGATATGTTTTGTACGAGTACATGAGCGAGTATTGCCAATTCTCCAAGTCCAAGTTTGTTTTCTTTTTTTTTTTTAAAGAAGTTGCCAGAATAAAGCTCCTTAGAGAGATCTGAGAAGTTAGTCAGTCATAGTTTTCTCCAAGTACAATAAAGATGCATTTCCTACAGGAATCTTGTCATAGATAAGGTCAACTCACTTTACACCAGTGTAATCACTATTACACTGCTGCTGCTAGGACTGCCACATGCCTTAGCTCATGGGAACAAGAAGACACAGTTCTAGATACCAAAGTCAGTGTTTCTTACAGCTGCTGGCAAGCTGAACCCTCTAATCCTCAGAAATCAGCCATTCACGAATTACATCACAAACTGATTCCATACAATGCTGTGTATAAAGGGCTCTGGGTTAAATTTTCTTCTTATTAAAGGAAATAAATTTATACAACTTCAGTATTAAAGTTTAATATCAAACAATTTGCTCATTGTTACCAATTTTCAATTACAAAACAGGCTCCAAAAAATTTCATAAAATATGTTTAACTGGCTGAACAGAGTTAAGCATGTTCAGACTGCAAGGGTAAATATCCATTAACTTTTTGGTATAAATTATCTACAAAAACTGGTATAAACAATATTCCAATCTTAGTATGGGTTCCATCTAGGATTAGACAATTTTCATAGCGACATCCACAAAATATTAAAGTTCGTTCCCATTAACACATTTTTGCTGCTGAAGTCTGGCTTTACGTAATGCCTCCAGTTGTTTTGCTCTCAGCCACCTCTCTCTTGACAGTGTTGTCTGCCCCGCGCTGAGAGACAGGAACCTAGATGAGCAGAAACAGCAATTAAAGAAGAGCTTGTCCACGTGTCATGTTTGATAAGCTAATACAGCACAAAACCAGTTTTCTTTCAGTATCCTATGAACTAGAAAGCATGTGAAGAGAGGGGGGAGGAAATACTTTGCCTAACTAAGAATCTGTGACAAGCAGAACCAAGGAAGAGGCAATTCCATCTTTTGATTCCTCATGCACCTACAATCAAACTGCAGACAGTGAGCATTGACTTAATTTGTTACCAGCTTGCTAGAAAGTCTTCAGTGAGGCCAAGCAGTGCTACCCACCTTGCTACAAGCAGAGTTCTGTGCAGATCATCAGCTGTTACACTCTCGGGGTCATTCTTGCGCATTTCTACGAAGTCTTCTTCTACTGCCTATAAACAATACAGCATGTAATTAAGTGGCAAAAAAGAAACTTCCCTACAAGATAAGCTTCTAAGGAGCTAAACACCATAACGACCCTTAGATTACAGGAGGAACATTTCAACTTGTTGCTGTTGGGAAGTGAGCCTGAGTAAAAATAGGCTTGTTCTCATCTTTGAAAAGAATGAGCTTTCAAAATGAGTTTTAGAAAGCATGGTACATGTAAAGTAGTCTTGAGTATTTCAGTATATACAAATCCATTCAGGACAAGAAAATGCTTCTGTGTGGTTTTTAGAAAACTTCAAGGAGAATCACTGGCAGGGAGAGCAATGGGAAAGTAAAATAACTTTCTGTTAAGGTGCTTTCTATCTGAATATACAGTTGAAAACATATTAATAAAGTCTTCCATACCTTGGTCACTTCATCAGATATACTATAGTCCAGCAGCCTCAATAAACTTAGATAAATTCGAAATTTGTTCAACACGGAAGGGAGCACTGCTGTTAGGAGGCTGTTCATATACTCTTCCATGTTTGGTGGAATTATCTGTGGTTGTAAGTGGACTTGGCAATCTGACTGAAAAATAAAATTACATATAATCTCATTCCACATCCTACTTTTTTTCTATTCCAAGACTAATTTAATCTCTAAAGCAACATAAGTCAGTATTTCCCAGAATTAAGGTAAAACAATTATATTTGACAGTTCCCTTTCTGAAAACCAGCATGAAGTCCTTATTCAAGCAGGAGTATTTCACTTAGAGGCCAGAGAGCAAACGCTCAGTTCATAAAGCTGGAATGCAAGAGATGAGGTATTTGTAAGCTTAGGCTACTCCATTTTTCTAGGGTCAGTGCCAGATCTGTTGCTTTTTATATGTGCGCCCATCACCTCAGAAACTACTGTACTAGAATAAGGCTTTGAGAGTAGCAGTGTAGCTGCAGGCTTTACCCACTGCTGTGATCCCCGTCAGTAACTCCAGGCGCTGCCTTGCCATCGCTGTACTATTCAGCCAAGGAGGAGGGAAGGTCAATCTCTTGGTTCTCCTCCGAACAGGTTTTTGGCCAGGCTGTAGCCACAAGTGAGGACTAATGCTAGTATCATACCCACCCCGCGTGACAACACAGTTCTTGTCTTCACTTGTCTCTGGAATGGCATGCTCTAAGTAAGTAGCTACCAACTGTAATTATTCCCCAAATTCAGGAAGACCTTGCCATACCGGTAGGAGTGATCGGCCTTCTGAAGTGATTAGAACATTAATATTGCACGGGAATTCCATCTGGTGGTAATTGAAGTCATAATCCACCTTCTGCCAAGTTATCAGATTACCCAATGCTGTCACATTATGTACACCTAGAAAAGCAAGAACAAATTCTCTGACAACTGGACATAAACAAATGTCAGACCTCATTTTTTTTTCCCCCCAATCTGTTTTTAATGAGCAGCTAGTAGAAAAATTCTTGCAAGCATTCTGTTTCTTCCTGTGTCTGGAGTGTCTTCCCTATAGAGACAACCATTTCTTAAGACCAAAATTAAGAATTCTTGAAGGATTTCAAACCTAAATTTTATCTGGCCTAGTATATGTGTTAATAACTAATGTTTTCATTGGTGCTAAACAGCCAGACAACTATTTACAGGAAAAAAAAAAAGTCTCTCCTCGAAATAGGACAAAATACTGCCAATTATCTGACAGAAAATGTAATTTAACAGCTTAAGAGGCGGAAGGAGTCTTACTGGATAAAGAACACATTAGATGTTCTGGCTAGCATGACCAGAACAGCTGAAAAACACACTCATCATTATTTTGCCAAATTGCCATAGAAGTCACTTGCCTTACCTGGAACCAAGTTATTTAAAATCTGGAAAGTCAAGACTGACAAATTAACTGGTTAACTCTTGGAATTCTCCCATTGAAATACTGACATGTACCCAACATTTGAATTTCTCTTCAGCAGTGTTACTGCATCAAATGTCACATCTACTGTGATGTTTTTGCCTTTAATGAATTAGTATTAATTTACTATACTATAAATAAAGGCAAAGATAATATTATGGTTTACTTCTGGGGCACCTTCCCCTTTGAAATCTCCAAGTTGTAACTTCCAGGAGTTCCAAACCAACTACTAGATTTAAAGACACGCATTCTTCTCCAGGATTAAATTTTGTTCCCAACATTGCTATAAGAAATTAAAAATACTTACTTTTTTTACTTTAAATTCAGTACAGAACAACATCACATCAACAGAAATGAAATTAAATTATCAAGCCTTTTTTGTCTCCAACTGTTAATACTTATAATATTACTTTTCATTAAGTGTTGAGTTTTTCAGACATTAAGGACAAATATTTTAGAAAACCTATAAACCAGCACAGCAAGATTTTTCTGTAAGTAGGAGTTTTTCATGTGTTTTGACTTTTTTTAAACAGATAATGCAAAAATTTCTGCTAGTTTTACTATTTTCTTTCGTGAAATTTTGTAACTTCACTAAAGCAGTTACAAAAAAAATACTGAAGACTCAAAACCAAGTGAATAATTTCAATGAACAACTTTTAATAGCAGTAATTAAAAAAAAAAGTGTTTCTAAATAGAATCAACCTGAAACCTGAACCTCACTAGTTCTGCCAGACTAAGGGCTTGAACAGGACAGAGTACTGATACTCATTAAGGAGACCCAATAGGCTTATAGCATCATACAGTCTAGCGGGTTTCTCAAAATAGCATTTTTATTTTAAAATAAAGTCACTTCCAGTGATTTCCTATTAATCTTTCCTTGAAATCACCACAAATATCTGTACTATGCATTCTCCAGCTACTGAGTTTTTAATCGGTACCACGACTGACCTCTTTTATGCTATGTATAATTAAATTAATTGTCTAAAGGTCTGTAGAAAGCATAGTACACAGCACTACATCACCTTACAAGATAGAATCATCATTCTGTCCACACAGTAATAGCTATTTTTTTATCTCCAGTTTTCAGATGGGTTTTCAGGGATGGATTCCATATATACAGTAAAAGTATAAAGCATCAGGCAGCAGCGTATGCTTCCCCCACTTCTTCATTCATTATCACAGGAAACTGAAAGGCCATTCTAATGAATCTGCGGTGTTTTGGTCTGAAGACTTATTCAAATCAGTGGCCTTTTCCACCAAGTGTCTAAGACACTGTCGAGAGTTCTCTACAATGCAAACAAAGCTATACTAAACAAGGAACCATCTGGTTTCATTATTGGTCATTTGTGGTCTGGGATAGATTTTGACTCAATACGAACATTTCTGAACAAAATACCAGAAACTTCCAACATAGGGAAAAAAACACCCCAGGAGATCAAGCTGTAAGTTGTCTGAGAAGGCTGCAGACTAGCAGGAAGCTAGTTCAAGCAATGAAAGAGGATATGGAAACCACAAACAGTTCTGTAATAGAAAATTATCATTGGGACACAATTAGCATCGTTGTCTTAAAAAAATATATACAATTTTCTTTTTTTCTTAAACAAAAAATGTCCACCTGTTGTGTCAAGCTGTCCTTGCTCAAGCTGAGTCTCATCTACTACGAGGGAAGTGTTGCTGGCAAGCTGCAATACTCCACTGACTAAGCGATTAGCTGCGTAGTCTTTGTGCGGGATAAATCGTGAATGGTTCATGTTTTCAATGGTCATTTGCAGGCGATAGGACTGCAACGAGAAACGAAACTAATCAGCACATTTCCTCTCCTCCAGCTTTCCTAGTAAATACCGCTTCCTTTAGCGAGACCTCCAACTGTGAACCTCCATAGTAAGTAAAACTAAACTTGTTGCCACAACGTAGAATACACTTTATCCCAAATGTCCCAATGCTAAATACTTAAGAAAAAATATTTCCCAAAGGAAAACAATGCTGTTAAGAACTCCTATCACCTGTATTGCACATCTAGGATGAGCAAAATAACAAAAAATTATTTATTACAGCAATACAATTCTTATGACCCCAAACTGAATTACTGTGAATTTTCTGCAGATGAGTATCCACAGCCTTGGGGATAAACAGTAACAACATGGTAAGTACATGATCTAAATGTCTAAACATATCAATCCAAAACACAAAATAAACAGATGCAGCATCTGTCTGTCAGTTTAATACCTATGAGGATATGATTCTATTCCATATTCAACCTAGATGATTAGGTAAAGAGAGACTTCAACTGACAGATAAGACTATCTCCATTTTTATCTGCCCTCTATATGGACAGCAGGAACTTTCGTTTAAGAAGCTTGCCTTTAACTAAAATATTGTTTATTTGATTGGAACAATTAGTCCAACATCTACTATCAGAAATGTTAAAGCACTGTAATGCCATTATTCTTACTGCTGGAACAAGCTGCTGGATAATGCGGTATATGTGCTCTGTGAAGATGCTATTTCTTGGACATCCGCTCAAGTTGACTGTGAATTTTCCCAGAGGAAGCACATCTCGTCTTGCATAACTAAACCACAAATAACACAGGTTAGGCAAGCATCGGATTAACATGGTGAATACAGGTATCAATCAATTTGAGTGTTGTGCCGTCTCTCTGACAGCTAGCAGGATTTCAATACTAATACATACATAAATAATAGCTACCTTTTCTTCCTTCTCCAGTGTCCAAAGAGCTAAGTTAGGCTGAAGGCTGCTTTGGAAGGCTTTGCAGCATTGCACAAAAGCAGTACATTTATAGTGCTTGAGATCCTGCAATGTGCCTTCCAGACATTCTGTTCTCTTTGTCCTCTACTGTTACTCAGTAAACATACTTCATCTTTTCCTTTCTCCTTGCCCAATCTCAATTTCCCTGCTTATTATGCTTGTTCATTTCCTTTACCTGCCCTCAGCTTTCCTCTCCCTCTTCTTACTGTATATCTTCTCCCCATTCTTGACAAATTTCAACTTTTTTGTGATATCAGCTAAGAGAGAAAACACATTCTAGTCTAAGTGTTAGAGTATTCACAGTCCCACTAGAAAGAATGAAGTGTGCACAGAATAAAATAAAAAAAACAAACAAAACCCAAAACACCGCATACTGATATTGAAGTACTTATATTTACATGGGGACAAGGGTTCAGGGCAGACTGTAAACACAAAACCACCATAAACCATCAGCTCATGATTATGCTGCCATGGCATTATGGTTGGATCTATCTTGATACCACCTGTCTTGCTGAGGCTGAGAAATCTCTCATGGCTTTTTACACATCAGCTGCAGGTATGAGAAAGGTAATGTGCCGAGTCCAATTACAGGTCTGTAAACACTTCTGTTAAACAAATGTGTGCTGTACATTTGTAGCAGAATGGCATTTTTGAAAACCATAAAACAAGTGGTTTACTTACTAAGAAATTACTACTTTTTTTTTTAAAAGAAAGTCTAAATTTAAATTTCAGTCTCACAACTCTAATCTAATCAAAACATATTGTCTGAAGTTTCACACATCGAATTTTAATGAGTCAAAGGATGCTGCTCTTTCATCCAGTGACAGTTTAAACCAACATAAGAAAATGTTAAGCAAATTCACTTTAATCAGCCACAAAGATAGATCACAATGCCTGCACATTCAGCTACAGCATCAGCTCAGGTGGTAAATTTCTATCACATGCTAAGTGGGGGTCACTTGAGCATCCCATTAAACATATGTCTACATTTGATAAAACAAATTCCCAGAATGTACCTTTCAGTATCTTTTAATACCTAAACAATAATTACTGCAGTTAGTAAATGCTGTCTTTGAGAAGTCAGTTGCATGTCCTATTCAATAAAAGAAGCTAGAGATAAAAAGATATTTTCATACCTCTGTTTAAAAGTGTATCTTGGAGATTTTGTCCAACTCTCAAAGCAACACTGAAATACTGCCACAACTCTCAAAGGAACACTGAATACTGCCACAAAACTGGCCTTTTAACACAACTTACTGTTATTTCAGACAATGAAATCTGTTTACTGGGTCTATTATGACAGGACAACTCTAGCTAGTACTTATTACAGTAGTACTTTGTCTGTTTAAGCTATTTCTGCCATTTATTTGCAGAGTGGTGAAGAACCCCATAAAAGCAGATTTCCTTTAAAAGATGAATCTATAAATTCTCAGCAAGCATCTAAATACTTACACTGTAGAGATGAGATGCAGTATAAGGTATTCAGCAGCCAAACTGTCCCCCAAGAGGGCGTGGGTGAGGAACCCAAGCAACTCTGCTCTCACTGGTGACAGCTCAGACATGAAATTAGAAACAACTGATAAAAAGAGCAGAAGAAAACAAATGTCAGAAAATGCGCTGTTCCTCACCCTCTTCCTTGTATATAAATGTTACTTTCTTTTACAGTTTGATAAGGAAAACGGTTACTCCAAAGCAGTCTAGGAAAAATAAACAAACTTTCATTGTTTTTCCAGCTAAGCAATTACCAGCTTTGGATAACCTGAGTCATTCAACATTTCCTTGGAAATGCTTTCTTTTTTTTTAATTCAGTATATGTAATGTGTAATGCATTTGCAGAAGGCGGTAAAGTTCTGAGCCAAATTTCTAAAATTGTTGGCCTATCCATATTATACTGAAGACAGAAAAAAAGCCCCTTACACGTAGCACAGCTCGGGACAACCAATACAAGGCATGCAAGGAAGAAAATGATAAATATTGATTAGAGGTTTGCATGCAATAACTCAATGACAAAAAATAACAGTCAAATAGGCCACAATAGCATAGTTGCTTAAAACCAGAACTGCCTTATTTTCTTCACAGTATTATGATTCTTTACATTGTTAGTATGTTTCTTACTTTCACTGTTCCACTAAATCAGAAATACAATTTTCCAGCAATTCACTACTCCATTTGAACAAATAAAATCTTAAGGCTGAACAACTTGGCAAAATCCTTGGGCACACAGAATGCAAAACCAGCTTTCATAGAAATCACATTTATTTCAGAAAAATAAACACGTAAGCGTCACAAACGCAAACACTTGCATCTTGTCCACTTCTGTGGTGTTGAACTGTTCCTCCATTTAACAAGATTTAAATTCAAACCCTGACATTGATGCACTTGTCTCCAAGCAAAGTAGTATTTGTTCACATGTACTAGGAAACCACACATTTACATGTACACAGAGAGAGGTCAAGTTCAGATACTCACAGGTTTTACTCTCCTCTTCATTAAGGCAGGCAGGCAGTAATGGGTTAATGTGTTGTAATTTCTGCGCCAAAATCACGTGGATTCTGGGGACTAATGAGGCCGGAGGACTGTGTACTCTCTGTTCTTCCGCCGTGTCCATACACTCCATAGGATCAAGGGCTGAGCTGTCCCTAGGAAAGGGCACAGCACAACTGGACTTAGAAGCATTCCACACAAATTTCTCTCCGTCTAAGAGCAGCCAGAACCAGGCCAAGAACAGAGCACACTGGAACAAACAACATCTGCTCCCAGCTCCTGGTAACTCCTCCCATATTCAGACTACCTTCTTCATGATTTTTATAAACACCATAAATACCGAATCACAATCACATAGTGATACAGAAATGCCAAAACATGCTTGACCAAAAAAAAATTTGATCCTATTATTTTCAGAAAATAATCAAATCTTACTTTTCTGGGAAAAAAAATTCCTAATAAACAAAATCCCCAAAACCAAAGACCCCAAACAAAACCCCATTTACTATTTGCTGCACCATTTATTAAGATGCAGCTTCAAATAAAATGTTACACACTGTTCTGTCCAGCATGTACTGAATGAAGTCTAAACAGTAACTTTCGAGAAAATAATGATTTATTGTATTTGTCTGTGTTCGGACATGTGGGATTTTTGTATTCCACTGGGTTCTGGAGCCTGACGACAAGATCCTCTAGACAGTCACATAACAGCTATATTATTGGCTGAGTAAAAAAAAGGCGTAAATAAATCCTAAAGTACCTCAGCTCAAACATGAAGGTATTAAAGAGTTCAGATACATGAGCTTTGTTCCCCCGATGATGCCTTACAAAGTTCCTTCCAGGTGGTTTTCAGTTGTTATATAGAAACTAAAAATCCCTAAAGTGACTGTATCAGATGATAGCAAAGTTTAGCACAAATTTAATCAACTTGTACCGGTTTTAAAAGCTGAGAGGCTTTATAACTTCCAAGACTCTTCAGCAGGCCACCAACAGACTATCGACTCTTTCCATTAAAAGAAATTTCTTCTGTTCACATTCAAAACATTGCTAAATGCCACCATTTTGTCTGTTGGTGACAGAATGACATGCAGGGAAAAAAGCCAACAACCTATGACAGACCAACTGAGCTGTCAGTATGGGATGAGCTGTCAGGCAGATGATAACCAAAAGCAGCTTACCAGGCTGAGTTAACTTTTAAGAAGTTGGCACTATGAAGGATTCGCACTGCACTCTTGATATTGTACTTATCAGAAAGATAAACAAAAATCACCAACAGCAGTAATTTGAAATGCAATAGTTCAAGACATCAATAGATTGGTCAACGGTTTTATTTTAAAGATTGACTTCTTGTGTCCTTCTGGATTAGTTTGCATTTTGTCAAGCAAGTGATTGCAGAACAGCAGCTGAAATGGGAATTTTCTATCAGCAGTTTAACATGATGATATACCTTAATTAATGAAAAAAATCAACACAATTTATACCCATTTTGGTCACATTCATTCTCCATGCAGACATGCAGGGTTTGGGTTTTTTTTTTATATTTTACAGAACTGTTTATAGTAACAACTTTCATGAACCTAGAAATTATTTCAGAAGGACATTTTGTAATTTTAAAGCTTATTTGAAAGCTTTGTTCTCTATTCACTCATTCATTGAAAGTTTAATAGGTATGAAAGAGTACAAAACATTTAGCTACAGAAGCACTTTCTGCTTTATACACTGTAACAACAACCTAAGAAAAGACACATTGTGCATCCAAGGATATGGATGTACCACAGTACGATGGACTGCTGTTTACAGGACGATGGATCTAACACTTTCCACATCAAGCTTTTTTTAAGCAACAAAATTCACCTCTCAAGCATAATTGTTATGTATTTACACACTTCCCCATCTGTATTTTGCTCACTGAAATAAAAATTTCCTTCATTTCAGGATCACGCATCAGGGGAGCCTTACCTCTCTTCACTATTTATTATGCTCAGCACTGGATCCACAGACAAAATACCATATACCTCCAGAACATCATTGACTTTGAAGCTATCCCAGCTCTCATAGACCTGCCACAAAGAGAAAATAATAAAATACAGAGGCAGATGGGCCAGATGCAGGACTGAACACAAATACAAACAAAAGGAAAAATCTCAGGAGACTCCACTGTCAACTGAGGACAGTCTGTGTGAAAAGGTCTCTCCTAGTCCTCAGTGTCAGTAAGCTTGCACTGGAAAAATGAGTTTATGATTGCACGCTTTTTCCTATTGGCATTCTTTTGCTATACAAATGTAAACAATTGTATTCTAATGTGATTTATCACGATTTGCTGAATAAGAGAGCATTCAACACTAACAGCACAGAAATTTTGTGTTGGAAGTTTCATAGTCAATATAGCATACTGCTGAATCAAAGACTATTTCAAATACAATATGAAAATGTGTAGTTTATTGGTTTTTGGCTTGTTCCATCACAACTTTTTTTCCTTTAGAGGACAAATCCTAAAAGCAAAATAGCAGGAGTCAGTATCAGCTACACTCTTGAACATCTAGCAACACATTTTTTTGCTTCGCTAGGTGTAGTGAGAATGCGCAAGCTCTAACAAATGCTGTTGGAGGAGTTCAGCAAATTCACATGCAGGGGTAGTGAAGAGAAACAATGTAATAATGAAGAGAAACAAGGTAATTAACTGTAGAAACAAAATTGTGAACTTGAAAGTCAATTTCTGTGCCTATAAACTAATGCAATACTTCTTAACTACACTCTAATTTCAGATTCTGTCTGCCCCATTGAGGCCACAGCCATGTTCTTCATCTCTCCACTTTTGTTACCTTTACAAGACATGCTGGTCCCTTCTCTCCTGGCAATGGAAAATTTAGGTCAAGTGGAGGAGAGCAGTTTGGAGAAATGAGGTGATGACCTGCAGAAGCCTCTGTTTCTAATCTTTTTGGCTCCACGCATCCATGGATATCACCTCCACTGCCTGAAAAATAAAGGATTCGTAGGCTCTTTAAACACAAATGCAAAAGTGATCAACTTTCTCCAGTGAGTAATACAGAATTAAACTAATCTAACAAGACACCCGAGACAAGAATATTTAATAAAGCAATATATTTAACAGCAAATACGCTTACTCAGAATAGAAAAGTCTCACAAATGCATAAGCGTGGACGTGAGTACTGGTAAAAATCTGTGTGTCTTAGAAGACTAAACATGGCCAACAATCTGATTTTCAAAATGTAATGCTTAAACTTTGTGAATTAATTTTTTCTAAATTTGGTTGGACTGCAAAGGTAGTATTTTTCTGTACCTCATGGTCAAAAAACTAGACAGTTCTTAAAGGTAAGAGTATGCATCAACGTAACAGTTTACATTAAAAATATCTGTAGATTTTCAGCAATAATAAAGGTATAAAAATCTATTTTACAATTGATCAGTCTGAGTATCAGACTGAATAGTTGACAAAACAGTCTAAACTGTCTAATAAAACACTTGCAAACTGATAAGAATGCCAAAAGAAAAACCTGAATTCAGCTAATGAACCTGATAGATGTATAACACCGAACAAAAGAAAGCAACAGCATCTACATTTTTTTCCCTTTAACAGGACTGACAATTTTAAACTAGCCACTTTCTCTTGGTCAAAAGAAAACATGCCAAAATCTCCAAACACCCCCACCCCTGCTAGTTTAAGTGGCATCTCCACAGAAGAGCACTGAGACAAAGAGTTCACAAACCTATTACAACATAGGTAAGAACTGCACACTCTCTGAACACTGCTACTGTTTGAAATACCATCCTCTTAAAAGATTTAGTAGCTTTCTTCAGGATGCTTCAAGTGTCTGGTATTAATCTGGTTCCTTTATGAGGTTGAATTAATAAGTCTCACGTTAGGAAAAAAGGTAAGGCCAGAAGATATTCTTTAGATGTATATACTACTGTTCGTAGCAAAGCAGCACCTAATGTATGTAGTTCGGCTTCAATTTGCACAATAACATCCACATGCAAGATTACATGATTTTCCCCAGATGACCACGAACTCTGCAATAGAGTGGGAAATTAAGCAAGAACGCCTAAATTTCAGCCTGCTGCTATACATTGTGCGTGTCCTGTTACATACAAAAGGCAATACACAAGTGTTACTGTACAAAATATTAATTTTAGGAATTAAGTCTAGGAAGTAGTATCAACAAGTCATACAATATACATAAAACACCGTAGGTTCTCCCACACTGATGACTTCAGCAAAGCCACCAAATTATTTATGAAGGCTGCATTGACACTACTGATTCAAACAACCGCAACACTTTCAATTTTAAAGAATGAAATTTCTGCAAATTCTGGAAAGATATCACAATAACTATTCATCAATAATGACTATTACCCATATGTTGCTCTTTCTGTTTAGATGGATGTAGATCCATATCCTCATCTTCCTCATAGCTCCTCTTGTGGCGACTTGGTGTGTAGGATGTTGAAGGACTAACACGAGCTTGGCTTGCACTAATATACGCGTAAAATTGCGGATTAAGGACAACCACAGACTCAGTTGAGAAAATTCAAGCAAACTTAGTTTTTTAAAAACAAACAATAAAATGCTATCGTCCTATTTTGAGCAAGACATTAAAATAACAATTCAAATTGTTATCTAGACGTCATCTCTTCAGATACATAAATAACCTGTTTAAGAAGTGTCCAGCAGTCATTGGCTTTGTTGAAAATAGAAACTAAAACACACTGAGTGCTATTCCACTGTCAACCTCAAAAAAAGATGTATTTTTTTTTAAGCCCAGAGAACATGCTTGTGGTCAGGTACAACTCAATCTCAAGAATTTTTTCCCTCCCACATCTCAACCCTAAAGAACGGACTTTATAAGAAAATTTAAAGACTGGCAATTATTATTATTACTTTAAAAAGAAACCAACAGAAAATATTCACAAACTTGTAAGATACTAGCATCATGACATTTGTAAATGAATTCTGAAAAAGCTAATACACTTTTCCTTTTCTTAACATGATGGGCAAACATCGAAATCATGTTCACTATTTTCATAATAGTCTGGCTCACTTTAATTTTCCATTGCTGCAGTACTTTGCTGTAAGCTTCATTCAAAGACTAACTCTTACCAATCATTTTATTACAAAAATTGTGTTAGTTTAATTTAAAAATTGCATTGTCATTCTTTGCCAATGACAAGCAGTAGTAGTCTTAAATTCTGAACTCAAAATATGAAATATCAAATTGTTATAGATTTACTATCAAATTCTTATCTTTTTACAAAATGCAACATATCTTAAATTTTCTAGACCTCTCCCTGACTCCCTTGGCAGAGAAGAGAATATAAAATTCCTAAACGGTGTTAAAAGAAGCATCCTGTACCCATTCCACTCAGGTAATTCAACTTCCATTTACTAGGAGAAACTAAAGATGTTTTGTTTCTCCCCAAAATGTTTCCGGTACACATTGAGAAAATAACATACTGTGGTCAAACTATTAAAACAACAACACTTCAATCTTCTGGGAATTATTGTCTTAACATGGCTCAGATACAGATGTGTTTACAAGTTCTTGTAGGAGGCTCTCACTATGTAACAATGTCCTAGTTTAATCAGAAAATGCCACTGAAATGCCCATGGGTCAACTGAAGTTTCTTTTTCTAAGCATTTGCAAATAGAAATTAACAGAAATGTTCAAGACCCCAAGCAAACATGAAAATCTAGTCTAAATCCCTACTAAATCAAAAAGCAATGCTCCTAAATTCATTTATACCCTCTTTGTGCATATAGCACACCACCAATTTTTGTTTTTCTATGCCTACCACCTCTTCTGATTCACTCAAAATAAAAGAAACTTTAAATAAACTTATATGCTTAAATCTAATGAATTCGTTGGTGATCACTCTTTGTACAGCAGAGCACTAGCCCAGTCAAAAAAAGATATTTCTTTCACCCATGCTGATTCACCAGGCACTGGAACACAGTAGAAAGTCTGTCTCTCCGAGGTGACTGTTTGTGAGGAGTTCAAATCAATCTCCTGCTGAGGCTAAAACACCAGTAGAAATTTTGTTAAAAATTTGATTAGAGTTTGTTTTCTTTTTTTAAAGTAATCCTACAGATTCAGTTGCTCAGCCCAAAGTTACAACAAACATGTAAGAGTACATCCTCATGAAACAGCGAATCCAAACAGTCTGTATCTATAACGCTTGGATTCTAATTGCACTGCACCACAAGCCTATTATTATCCACAGCAGAAAGTTTCAAGATCAAGAGCACTCCCCCCTGCCAAGCAAAACAAATTTTATATTGCTGAACTTAGAATGCCCATGAGCAGTTAAGAATACTCTGCTTTCCAAACATGAGATTAATTTTGCATTTTAAGAGCAGTATCTCCAGGAATCCACTGGTGAGTACCGAATAAGCCATACTGCTCTTATAAACTGCATCTTTCTTTATCATATGTCATCTCAAAATGTGTATAACTTGTATAACTTACCGCACATTCTGCCACATCTCTGTATTTGCCAAAATGCAAAACCTATCAGGAAGGAAAAGGCAATTCAATCATCATGTTTCTGACAGCATCCTGAATACAAATTACTTATGCCAAAATCACTGTGGTCTGAAGTCCTTGGAAGACATACTTTCATTATTTTAGTAATCTTTATTCTTCAACAGAAATGTAAGTACTGATGTATTACTGATGCCATTTGAGCCATATAAACAGAGTTCTACTAGACAGTGCCCAAACTCCAAAGGTTTCATTCAGAAACTGAAGGAAATATGAAGACTAGAATGGAGAAAACGCTCATCTACTAAAATAATAAATCAGTATTTCACTTACACGTGCATTTGTGTTTGGGTCAACTGTTTCATATACTCCCATGTAAAACTCAGGATCAAACATATCTTGAACCATGCAGCGAAATTTCACTAAACTGTTGGGCTTTAGGTAATGTACGGGAACATCATTCAGTGATGGAACCTATAAAAAAAGAGCTTATTCTAAACAACTGGTATATAAACCAGATTAAAAATAATCAAGAAATGCCCTGAAATAAGCCAAAATCAGCACAAAATCTGTCACCAACTTATTCTCTGATCACCAGCTGTTCACTTACTTGCCTCAAGCCCTGTATTGTTGTTGTTGTTGATACGATTAATTGCTTCTGACCATTCAGTGCCTCATCAGGTAACATACTTAATATTTTCTGAGTACTGTCCCCCATACCTACCACCTTAATCCCAGCAGTAACAAAGTGTGTATATCTCAACACTAAAAGTTTCTGCAATAGCTGTTACAGATAAGAGTTACAATTATCAGACACTTAACAGTTCTCAAATTCTTCCAGTTCCGGAGCCACCAGTCCCACCAGTCCCATTCACTTCTCAATCCCAATAACTGGACTATAAAGAAACGCATTTTGGTCACTGAAACCATATGGAAACTCTACAACATTTAAAACTAACTCTTACACTGGGAATTATTGCAGCTGCAGTATTAAATTTATTACTTATGTTACTCCCACTTAACAGCACTTTTACCATGTATTTGGTACCAGTGGGACCATGGCAATTGCATGTACAATATCTTTTAACAAAAGGCGGTAGAAAACCTGTATGTTAATTTCCAAGTCCACATTATGGGAATATTTTTCAGATACGTTTGCATGACAATGGAAAAACAGAAGGAAAAAAAAAAAATCAATGCTTAGGCACATGGCATAACTTGAAATAATAAGACTTGCAATAAGAATAGAGTTTTCAAATTTTGAAGATAAACTCTTCGTTGAAAAAAAACAACAAACACATCCAACATTAAAATGCAACAAAAACCTGAAGTGACCCAATAGGAAATGGCATTTTAACAAACAAACATATACTCTCTCATGTTTATTTTGAGTAGGAAAATGCACTTTCAACTCCTTCTAATGCTGAAAATCTAACACAATTTTGCCATCTACACTTCGATTTAAACTCTCAATGAAATATTAATCACAGAATACTGTCACTAACAGAGGAAAGAAAAAAAACCACCCAAATATTTTCACTTGTTTTTTTAGCCATAAGTAGAAGATTTGATGTGAAAATTTCTAATCCACTTAGCAGTGTTCCACAATGCCGTTTTTGCCACAGTTTTTTAGAAAGATACCAGCTTTTGAACTCAAGCGCGCATGATTTTCAAAGCTAAAACATAGCTTCCTTGCTAAACTACAAAAAACAGGCCAGATCCAGCCCAGTAAGGCACGGTTTTAGCAGAAAGTATTGTTTCCTAAAACCTGAAAGCCCAAGCAGCTATTTCTTCAACCCACACAATATTTGCAGCATTGCGATAAAAGATCACGAGACAAGAGGTTCATGAACAGCAGTTCAGAAACTTGTGGTGTACAGACACTTACTGCAGACTCACAGTGGACGGGGCAGGCATTAACACTTTCAAAAATGACAGTATTTGTCAGCTCCTGCCATCTACTGGACTGTACTACAAACAGGCAGCACTCAGCAGTCATGGCCCAGGGCAAAACAGTACACTGAAGTCAAGTGGATTGCCTTCTCTCGTTTCAGTCAGGATTTTACATCTTTCTTTTACACACAGATGAAAGCAACTGAGATGTAAATAATGTATCACAAAGTTTAGGCCTAAAATTCAGAAGCGTACATCTCACAAAAAGGAAGAACTCAAAAACATGTCACTGCAATAGTTAAGGGGTAAAAAGAATTAAACTTAAGAGTGGCATAACTCTAAAAGAATAAAACAATCTTACCCAGTTAGTAGCATTATTTTCTTTTAATTTCTCCTTGAAGTATTCAGTCACCTTCTTTTCCCAGTCAGCATTCGGAACATTTTGGGCTACAAAACAAAACACATTCATTCATGCGAGCATAAGCATCGTGTAACAGACTTCCTATTCAGCATTCTCCTAACCTAGTAAGCAATTTAAACATTCACCTCTATTCTGGACAACTGACAGCCATTTCAAACTACTTTATGTCTCCTGTAATTGCACTGACTTCCCATCTCACACTCTTTCACGCAAACTAAGAAGAATCCAGCCACTCTTGGAGGTGAGGAAAAGCTCTGAAACACTGCACTACGTCCAGCTAGAAAGCGGAGGAGGTGAAGCACCACTTTCAGCTTTATGTTCACTGCAGAAATTTTTACTTCAACATGCTTTCAGCCAAGGTCAAGCCTACCACTGAAACAGCTTCAGCTGATGGCATCGGTAATACTATCACACACCAGTAATCCATGCAGCCAGCACATATTGCTCCTGAAACCCAAAACATGCTTTGTTTTTGGTTCACCCCCCCAAACCGGCCTG
>NW_010529528.1:79397-81106 GCF_000687285.1 Phaethon lepturus | reverse complement strand
CTGGGGCCGGGCGGCCCCCGCCACCCCGGGCCGCCCTCCGCAGCCCTCAGTGGGGCGAAAACATGCCTGTCGCTTCGTTACTGAGGCAGAGCAGGGCCATGGGGCGAGTAGGCCTCTTTATCATAGGCCGGGGTTGCGCTAATTTAATGGGGTGGTTGTGGATGGGGCCGAGGCAGGATGGGGGGCGCTGTGGGGAGCCGTTTCCCTGCCTGGTTCGCAGGCTGGTGGCTATGGGGTTGCGGTGGTTGGAGAGAGCAACGTACCTAGGCCCCAAGTCAGTCTCTTTAACATGCAGTTTCAGGGGTCTCAACACTGTTCATGGCGTGGGGAGAGAGGTGCCGAACGTTTTTTTGTTGTTGACATCTTTTTATTTTAGCACTCCTGGTAATGTCAGAGACACGTTTCTAGGAAGAGTGGAGGTTTCTGATGGCCTTTACGTGCAGATGTAGCTTTTAAGTCAGCTATGATTTGGTCAGTTACCCGTTGTTGCGTTCTGAGTCACTCATAAGGGAAATATTCACAATGAGAAAATACTAACTAAATGCCATTTGAGGCTTTTGGTTTTGTCTTAAGCATCTTCAATTTCCTGTTTCATTTCATTGTCCCTCTCTCTTTTCATATCCTTCTACAGCAGCCACATCCCACCTGCCCTCTAAGTGACCAAAAGAGAAATAATACATATTAACAATAAACTAAGCTTTGCTGCATAAATCACAAAGTTAAGAATCTTTAATAGAAGGAGAAAAAAATTTACATTTCTTTGAGCTGGTCTCTCTGGCTGCTGGAAGACTCCAGCTCTCCGCAAGCTGATGGAGACTTGGAGTCTCCAAGTCACCTTTGGAGACTTTTAGGAACAGTTAGGGGAAGTTTTGTGTAACTGTTTGAGCTCCGTACTGTGTTTTAAAATGAAATTTTAAAGCTGTAACAATCAGCATGTCATTTGTGCTTTAGAAATGTAGACCCATAGTCTTTTTGCTTGGTGCATCTGAAATCTGGTCTATCACAGTCCATTCCCATTTAAGCTATTCCTTCTGGAAATAAAACTTACTCTGTTTTGACTATTTCCAGCTTCTGGACATTGCTGGTACAATGAACACTATGTAGCCCTATGTGGCATTTATCCAAACCTAGGTCTTGAGTACAGCGGTTTCAGTTCTTAAACCCCAGGAGATGACTAGTATCAAGATGTGTCGTAGGGAGTCATGGGATACTGGACCAAGCTCTGGAAGATGGGGGGGAGTCTTGGATTTTCACGGATAAGAATGTCATCTTAAGGCATGAGATCTCATAATGAGACAGAACTGTTACTGGCTTATGGGGATTTGGGTTTCTGCCCCACCCCCGTACATATTTAGGAATTAATGCGATTTAAAACATGATTTTTGACGTATCTATGAGTAAAATAGAGGTGTCTCATTCATAAATTATTTTTACAGTGTTATTAATAGAATACTTCTATTAATTCTAATTCTAATCTATTTCCAATACATGGTTGGAAAATGACTTGGATGTCCTGTAGATTTTGAGCATGAAATCTTTTTGTAGGTAAAGAGCAAAGTCAGCCTAATATGGGCATTATGGGTTGAATCATATTTTATTTTCCTTTCAGTCTTTTTCTGTTTTCCCTTTCTTTACCTCCATAGTCTCTTTTATTTCATTTGAAGTTTCCTGTATTGGTTAAGTACTGATAAATGTCTTGCTTTGGGAGA
>NW_010529528.1:72435-79366 GCF_000687285.1 Phaethon lepturus | reverse complement strand
TCCCCCCCCCCCTCCCCCCCCGAAGACAGTCAAGCAGTGGAACAAGATGCTCAAAGATACTGTATGGTCTCCATTGTTGGAGGGTTGCAAGACCAGACTGAAGTAACCTGACTGAACTGCAGTAGCCTGGGCTGACAGCAGAGGTGACCCTGCTTGAGCAGGAGATTGGACTAGAGACCTCCTGAGGCTCTTCCAACCTGAGTTACCTTATGATTGTATGATCTCAGTGTCGTGTGTCCCCCCAAAATAAAGCCTTCAGGTTTGGCCTTTTCTTCCTGAGGCATTACATTCAATCATTGTGTGTATGAAGATGGCAGTACAGTACCAAAGGTTCTGGCTGCAACTTTTAGGAACTACCCTGCAGCAATGAGAATGTGTATCAAATGTCAATTTGTTTGTTTTAAAGGAAGGATAAGAGGATAAGAAGGAATAGTCCTAATTTTGTTTTTGAGATTTCAAGTTTAAAATTTATAGGTTTAACTGTTTCACTGGCAATTCCTTAAATGATGGAAAGGGAAGAATTTGGGAGGGGAAGATTGTCTAGAATATTCAAATTTCTTAAATAAGTATTTTATCAAAAATTGTAACAATGCTAAAAGAATATAACGCCTGTTTATTTTACTTTTTTCATGTATGTAAATTTAAATTATGAAAAGATGTATATACAGGGTTCTAGGCACACAAACCTGTAATTAGTGGTACAACAAGATCCCAGCAACATTAAAAAGACCACTTAAGCAGGCATGCTGCCAGCCATCTGCCTACAGAGAAGCACCTTTACACCCCTGCATCATTCTGGGATTCAACCCTTTCTTTAAAACCCTGAAAAATAGATCTGCAGTATTCATAGCAGATTATTGGGGTATTTTAGAGAGAGAGGATGGATTGCTCCCTGAATCCTCTCAAATGAACGAGCTGCTGCTTGCTGCCCGCCCCCTTGCTTTCACAGGGAGCCACAACACAGTTTCCACCTGGAGATGAGTAGACCTGAAAAGCAAATCCCAGAACACTGCGCTCATATTTTTTTCCAGCATGATTCTTACTAAGCGTGTTGCTGCTCATCTTTGTCAGCTATGGGCTCTTGAGGATTTTCATATAGACTACATCGCAGTAGATGAATCTTAGGATAGCCAGTGTGGGGTAGGTGACCCACAGTCAAAGTGAGCTTTTGAAGTAATCTAACTATTAATCCCTGCTATATATCCATAAAGGGAATACATTGCCATCAGTATATTCTCTACATATAATTGCTGTACATTGAGTGGCCATCATTGAATTTTAGCATTTTATCAACCATTCTGACAGAATAATGTTTAAAGGTATCTTTAAATTGGGCTTGGCAAGCTGTCTGGCTGTCAGGTCATACCAGTGTCAACATGTTACGGGGAGACTGATGGTGCTCACCACTCCTGTGCTTTGTTTTCCACTGAAAGAAAAAACTGGTTACTTGTGGAGGGAAGTAGCTCCTTCATGCTCGGATGTGTCCCTCCTTTCAGGATACTTGGGCAGCTGGGACTGTGAAATATGGCAGTGTACCTGCTCTTTACTAGAGAAGTAGCTTTTGAGTGCCTCGAACTCTACTTTGGATGTAAAAGAAGCGGCATGGTAGAATGTGCCATGGTGTGGTCTAACAGTGTCATTTGAAGAATCATCTTCGGTTGTGTTTTTGTTTTACTCTACCCAATTTCTTAATTGAAAAATGTCAAAAAGCAAACCAATTTTATTTAAAATTTTGCAGTTCATTACATGGCTATGTCATGGCACCATATGTATGTGTATGTTCTTCAAAACTTTATCTTCTGGTGTTAGAAGGCTTATACGAAAAAGGACTCATTATAGGACATTATGTGTTAGTAGTGGTAGGCTGTATATCTGGCTCACGTGAGATCTGCTTTTGTATGCAGTGTGTTATTTGACTCTGTCTGCCGAGTAGGTCTGAGTTATTTTGGCTGGGTCTGAGAGGAAGAACTTATGTTTTAGCCAATAAAAAGACAAAACATAGGGGACATGTTGGGAGCAAAGAGCTGTCTGTTTTCAGACTAGGTGTTCTTACGTTGGCAGCCTTAAGCAATTACTAAACTTTCCTCGATCCATGAACCCCAGTCCGATATTTTTGGTCTGGGGTCCTGTTAGTAAGTACAAATGTCACCAGCTGTTCTTTCCTACCTGTATCCAAATGATTTGAAAATGTGAAAGTAACTGATTTTTAGCACATTTCCTTCAGTATACCTTTTTTTGTGAAGAACTGTGTTTGGTTTTAGTAAATACTGAAGTTCGGTCAGCTATTAGCAGTATACTGTGTTCAAAATAATGAAGAGATTTTAAATTACTGAAATAAGTTTTTCCTTGAAACTAGTTGTGAGTTAATAACATCCATAGTGGCATGTGCCATGTGATTGTAGCCATTGGAATTCTTTCTTCTTTACCCTTCTAAAATTAAATGTATCTGTTCTGTCATGTATATAACTCACTTCAAATATTTTGCTACATGAAAACAAATACTGAAATGCCATTCAGCTGTACCTTCACCCAAAAGCAGGGATGGAAGAACATGGGGATGGAGGGAGCAGGCAATAGAGAAACAGCAACAATTTACTAAGAAGAAAAGGAGAAGGCTATTGAGATGAAAGAATGAGAACTTACATTTTTCCTGTAACCATATAATGCATACTACAGTTAAGAGCAATTTCTTCTTTAAGGTAGCCTGTAGGTTTTTGGGGTTTTTTTTGATGTACAATATGTAAATGGAGTTTTGTCATCATGCTATGTGTATGGGTGTTTGCATCCTCTTCCTGTCACCCATTTTAGCTTTCACAGATAGTAAAAGGTTCAAAGATAATTATTCTTTTAGAAGTATATGTGCCTTTTTGTGTGTCCCAGCTCTTGGGACAAGGTGGAAGGGGAGTTGACATTTTCAAAGCAGAGAGAACTGGTGTTGAAGAGAGTGCTTGTAGATGGCCAGCCCAGGGAGGACCTTCCAGCAGTGTTCACATGATCTCAGGTGACAAAGTCAGTAGGCAGTGAGAAAGAAGTATGTTGGAAGCCAGACATTACTAATTCCAAGGATTTGTCTGATTTTTAAACTCTCTCTGTAAGTCATAGGCAGGAATATCTGCTTTATTTTTCTATATATTTTTCTGTGAAGTAATTTTTCAACTGCCGCCTTTGTCTACCAGAGCATTATAAGCACATTTTCCTTACTTTGTGATGGGGATTTCTTGAACAGAACACTGTATACAGTGAGCTTGCTTTATAAATGAGACACAGATTTCTCAGCTTTTGATGTTGTGTAGGATCAGCTACTTTTTAAAATTTGTCTTTTGATTTTTGTAGGAAGTGCAAACTTCAATCAGCACTTTGTGTTTAAACAGTCTTTGTGTTTAGCATGGCTGTCACAAACTGGGATCAGATCTTCAGGCGTTTTTTTCTATAGTGCACAGTGGGTCTTAATTTCACCAACTATTGTGCTAGCATACTTTAATTTCATCAGAAGCTGCAAATTTAGTGGTTGGTGGTGATTTAGACAGTGTAGTGGGTGCTGAACATACCTGTAAATTCAGAGAGAGAGAGAGGAAGAGGCTGACCAAATGGATCTGAAGGGGCTCAGTGTATGAGTAATTTACTATTTAGTTTTCTTCCTTGAATTTGTCTTTGCTTCCAAAAATGGAGATTTAAAAGCAAAGATACTATATTCCTCCCTGAGAAGTTTGACACCTCCACTGTGGATTTTCATTGCTGCTGTAAACAAAATACTCCAAAGAAATGTGAAGTGGATGTAGCCCCAAAACTCCATAATATTTTCCTGTCTCAAAACCTGTCTTTGCCCTGCATGCAATATTTCTTAAAAACTAGAAATATGTCCTAGAGAATGTATTAAGACTTTCATGTTAATAACAGGTTGTGATCAAAGAAAGACCTAATGATGTGTGTCGGAATCAATGCGAGAACTGCAGGGGTGGATTTGTAATCGGGGTTAGGGAGGACTACAACCTCCCCATTAGCACAGCTTGGTGTGGTGCTCACTGCGTGTCACATGCTGGAAGGAGTTCGTGCACAGCTCCCTTCCTCCTCTTCATCTTTCAGCTGGTTCCCCTTGCAGAAACAGATGCAAAAAGAATTGTAGTCCAAGAGTTAAAATTCTTTACATACACAGAGGAGTCCCAAGGCTGCACCAGGCTTTGTGTTGCTCTAGAGTAACAGACACATGTAAAAGCATGCATGTTCCCTGGAAAAATAAAATTAGTGAGAAAAACAACAAAAAATTGCATAAAAGTTTGAAAGCAACTGTGCTATGCTTTGAATAATCTTGCTAAAGACCATTTCCAGAAGATTCTTGGCTTGTCCTCTTCTGCATTTTTTTGTGGGCATTTCTACTCATTTCAGAGGAGTAAACAAGCTGGTTCTTATATTCCGTAAGTGTTTCCTCCTTTCCATTGGATTTATATACATGGCAATTTGTTTATTCAAGGCCACCTCTTAAAAACAAGAATTCTGGTCTTTTTAGTCACAACATTTAAATATGTGAACTGAATCCATTATGGAGATCTAAAGTTCACGATATTTTCTGTGCTCAGATCAATTAAAAAAAAAAAAAGAGGCACTGGGTAAAAGGGTAAGTGGGAATTTCATTAGAAGGATATGGCTAATCTTCCAACACATCAGATGTATAAGTAAGCAATACTGAGGAAGCCATAAAAACAACAGAGACTCTGTAATAGCCAGTTGATAATTATCTACTTTCTTCCCCAAATGGACGTAGCTTGCTATATAGAGTGACATTTATTAAAAAAAGAAAATCAGTAGTGGCTTGTCAGTGTTTCATACCCTGAACCTTTTCTCGTAATTATTGATTGTACTTAACTTCCTGATGCTCTATTTATTGGTACATATTTTCTTAAGAGTTTTCTAGGAGCAGTGTCATAGCCATTACCAGAAATGGTAAACATAAGATTATTATTTTGTTCATTGACTGATTAGCTTTTGAGTTCCAAAGGAACATATTTTTGAGTTCCAAAGGAACATATTTACAAGAAACATTTTAGAAAGTGTCTTTTTTTTTTTCCCTAAGTCTTGAGAAATGAGGCTCCCAAGATATTGCAGTAAACTTCTTGTCATTGTGCTAAATGTAGCCGTTTTAAGGTTTCATGACCTCAAAAAGTACACCAACATCTCTGAGGCTTCAAGCATTTCTAGTTATGCTTTGGTCCAAGTAGAGAAAATAGGTCAATACATTAGGGTTAGATACAAATAGGAGAAAGAGGGAAATATTGCTAAAGAGGAGGAAGTAGTGAATTCAGTTATGAGAAAGATATCAGAGCATGAAGCTTGAGCATCAGGGTTAAGAGAACATACAATTTGTATGGTTATTATTTCAGTCTTCATTTGTTAGAGGAAGACTTTGTTTTGCAATATTTGCATGTTTTTAGTGACAGCTTACCAGTTTCACTTGTACAAAGGTTGCTGTGACTGATGATCCAACACAAATAAAGGTGTCAGAAGTTGTCCTTCGTTTTGTACCTTTATATAACTTCTGTTTATTTTTTAAAATCAATTATTGCATAATGTCATCTTCTCCAGCTGGGAGCATCAGTCGAAGACCTTGACCCTGTTGCTTTATGGTCAATACACAAATAAACCAATGGTTCAGACTTGTTTTTTAAATATTAGACAGGAGATATGAGATAGGTGCGTATAGGGAGGAAAACATAAGGTTGTACTGACGGCATAGTCATCATGATTAGGAGTTTTAGTTTACTGACATGTATGAAAGAAGGTACTGAAAAAATTTTGTAGAAGCCTGCAAGGAGCTCACATATGGATCTCGTCATGTGTGGAGAGACACCATATAAGAAACCACAAAAGCACTCTTCTGAAAATGTATCAAGGGAACTGGAGACAGGAGCTGACCTCTTGAGTCTGGGTGAGAGAAAACAGACAGAGTATGAGTAGACTGAGGGACTTGGAAGAAGATGAATAGGTTATGTTTGCCATAACAGCTAAAAGAAGAGACAGCCAAGGATGCATAGGTGCATAGTGCTTGGACATGAAGCAGCCTGTGCAGTTGAAAAGGCCAGCTGAGACCAAGCAGGTGGTACTTCGGCATCCTGAGCTCATTGTTTCCTCCAGCTAATCCAGGACAGTGTCTCTTGCATTCATGCTGCATTTATCACTGTGATCTTTGGGGCTGTAATTACCAGGGCCTGTAGTGACAGGACAAGGGGGCAACGGTTTTAAACTGAAAGAGGGAAGATTTTGGTTGGACATAAAGAAGAATTCTTTATGATGAGGGTGTTGAGACACTGGAACAAGCTTCCCAGAGAAGTTGTGGATGCCTCATCATTGAAAGTGTTTGATGGGGCTTTGAGCAACCTGATCTTGTGAAAGGTGTCCCTGCTTATGACAAGGGAGTTGGATTGGATGATATTTAAAGGTCCCTTCCAAGCCAAACCATCCATGATTCTATTTTATACTAGTTTTGACAAACTTTTGAAAAGTATAGTGTCACCTACAAACCATACTTGGTCCAGAGTAAAGGTTCAGAACAAGATCCCAAGATCTTGTTTTCTCCTTGCCCCTTGCTTTCCTGAAAAAAAATCCCTAAGGGATTGTATTTCATGAATGACAGAATTGTATTTCATGGACAGACTGTTAGTCCTTGGGAGAGTGTATCTTCTTCATCTCATTTATTTAGACTTTGGGATCCATGAACTGTGTCTGTGGGAAGGTCATTAATGAGATCTAACTCACTTTTCTGCTCTCACGGTGTGTCCGCTGGTTGTGGCTCACAGCCTGACCTTGTGGAAATGACACATTTTCCTCATTGCTTCCATGTGCCAACACAAGTCCAAGAAACAGCCAGCTGTCTGGCTATTGAATAGGTAATTGCTAACATGAAAAGAAAAAGTGTTAGAAAAATACATGTTAATAGTGG
>NW_010529528.1:0-72404 GCF_000687285.1 Phaethon lepturus | reverse complement strand
TCTTCCGATTTCAGTAAAGAATATTTGTTGGCTGCTTAACATCGCCTGTTTGCCTTTGGCATGTTGGGCTTTATCTTAGCCTAGTGTAATAAATGGAAATGTCACCATTAAATTAAATGGCTCCAGGTCAAATCCATCCAATGATTACTCCGGCTTTAAGTTCAGAGCAATAGCATTCTTTGTATATTGGTACAAATTTTCTGCCAGCGTTGCTGTTTCTGGTAATTGTTTCTGTTGCATACCTTTACGTAAATTTTTGTAAACTAACGAGAGCCATGTCAGTGATTTATATAGGCAAAGCTTTTTAATAAAATGAAGATCCTGTTAGCCAGTAAGTACAAAAGCAGTTTGCCTGAAAACAAAATGCTTTAGGTTATTTATAAAACTGTTCCAAATTCATTATAAAATGGTTTTAGTGAATTAATGTCTTCTCTTTTTTTCTCCCCAAGGAAGTTTCATGATTCTAGATAACAAAAGTTAACTTCAGGATGCTAAAAAGGAAACAAAGTTCAAGGGTGGAAGCCCAGCCGGTTACAGATTTTGGTCCTGATGAATCTTTGTCAGACAATGCAGATATTCTGTGGATTAACAAACCAGTAGGTATTTCTTTCTGTAGTTACTAATTTTAAATATAACTTGTGTTGTTGAACTATGACTTCCACAAAAGATTCTGAAATAGATATTTGCCAGATGAAAGTATTGAGCTATAGTTGCTAATCTACCAGTTTATTTTTTGTAAAAAGTCCAAAACTAAACAAGGTTTCTTCTGGTTGTTGGAAACTGATGGGGGCAATCAAGCAGTGTTTGCCAACCAGTTCATTCACTGATTGTTTTTTTTTAAACAGCCATTCTTTCAATTCAGTGTCTCTGTTTCTAATTTCAAAAAACACATTAGGAAGTTAAGTTTGTAAAATGAGCTTTTGTAAAGGACGTTAAAAGGAACGTGTCATTGCTAAAGTGGTAGCCAGCAGGTGACACTTTGGACTTTCAGATCTCTCCTTTTACATCACTTATGAATATAAAAGTGTATTTTTGCTGGTTAATTTGAAGTACAGCTCACATTTTTCTTGTATCACTTAACTTACAGCCCGCTCTAAGAAATAGATAGGTGTAAAAGTGTGTGACAGCTTGAAACTGGGCAAAGCTTCATTGGGGGAGGAGCTATTAGTAGAATGTGAAGCATTAATAAAATGCCTTTACCATATAAATATGGTTATTACTATTATTTATTCATCAGTCAGTGTGCATCTAGGATTCCTATATTTTGAGTGATTCATGTTTTTGCAGAGAAGTCATTTTTGCAATTCTCTTAGAAAGTAATGTATAAATTTTTACTTCGTAAAAGCAGAAAGTCAGATATTCTGAAATAATACATGTTGTTGGCATTACATTCATTTAATGGAACTATCATCTCAATTGTGGTATGGATGCCAGACCCCCTCCGCTTTGCTGCTGAGTTTTAACACCTAAATCATTTACAAGACAACACCCATATATTAATTCATGCTAAGTAATCTTAAGTAGAATGTTTGTATTGACTACAGTTATAAGTTCAAAATATCATTGCAGAAATATATGCTGGGTTATTTACCTGTTTTCTCAGCACACAGTACACAGTTTTTTGATGGAATAATATTTTTCTTGTCACACGGATGGACTAGTTGTATATTGCTTAGCATGTATAAAACTGACATTTTACTGTGGCAGAGAATGGTTTTTATATCAGCCACACTTTAATGTTTATGTTAATTTTTTCAGTTTAAACAAGGTTTGAAAAGAAGTGGGTATTAAAGAGACATAAGAGATCATTCATCAGGTGCCTTCCATTTCCAAATTATTAATTTGGGCTAAGAGTATGCAAATGATAGAGGTATTCAATTCAGGTCAAATATCATTATGCTTAGGTGAGTGTGTAGTGAGTATTAAGTTAGGTGAGTGTTCTTAAATCTTCTTGATATCAAAAGGTCTGAGGTGGTGTAAATGAGTGTAGAAGTTTTCCCCTGATGAAAAATTGTTATAAATACACTTTAGTTCAGTGGGTTTTGTTTGGAGAATATTTTTCTTGTTGAAGTGTTTTTTTTTCTTTTCCTGTTTTGATAGCTACAACCTTACCAACTCTGATTCATTACAGTTTTCTGTCTTCGAGATGTTTCAATGGTGTTTTGAGTCAAAAGAAAAAAAAATCCAACCTTTAAACCCCTGTATTGATACATTCTGCTTTTTCATTAGACTTCCCACTGTGACTGGCACTAAATAGCAGCCTTATTAATAATGATAGTAATGGGACTGAGACCTAAGTAGTCATAGAAATGAACTGTTCTCTTATAGCAGCAAAACTTGTTTGGAACAAAAGTGAATTCTGATATTAAGAAGTACCTTTCTGTGGCATAGTCTCTTTTATATTTATTCTTTTCAAAAAGGAAGGATGCTTTTAATCCCTGTGCTTCTCACTTAATTTTTGGAATTGTAAACTGATTTAAAAATCAGTTCATGTAAATATGGAACTAAAATTTTCCACAGATATTTTTATTTAAAGTATTCACACAATTTATATCGTCAACTAATTCCACTTATTGTCTGCACGTAAGCGTGACAAGTTGTCATTTGAAAAGAAAATGGATTACAAAAGCCACAAAGTAGCAATGATAGAATCCTAACTCTCAGTTTCCTGGCTCGTAATTCTTGATTTCTGAATTGTACAACCTCCCAAATGAACTACTAAAATTATACATGTATATATACACACATATTTTATTTTACATATTTTATATATATGTGTAAAATAAAATAAAGTCAGGAGTGCTTATTTTTGGATGAAGACCTTTAATATATGGATCAAGATGTAAAAGAAAAATGCAAATGTGCATTTAGAAAAAGTTCCAGTACAAGTTATGGAGACTAAATATTTGAGCTTTTTTTGAACATCAAAGTATTCTCACAATGTCTTTTTTTTTTTTTTTACAGTGGGTACACTCTTTACTACGAATCTGTGCCATCATCAGTGTTATTTCTGTTTGTATGAACACTCCAAAGACCTTTGAGCATTATCCTCCTCTCCAATATGTGACATTTGCTCTTGATACACTATTGATGTTTCTTTACACTGCAGAGATGATAGCAAAAATGCATATCCGTGGGATAGTTAAGGTAAGCATTTAAACAGTATTCTACATGTGCTTAAGAAAGTGATCTGAATATATGCTGGTAACATTTGATCTTTGTTTTTTAACTTCTCAGTTAAAAGAGCAAAAAGCTCTTTTTGCTATGATTGTTTTTAACTGCAGGCAACACAATGGCATATAAACTGAAAAGACAGATTGAGAAAGATGCAGCTTTACTGCATAGTTAATCCCACCAAAATATAATTCCAACATTCATAATAATGGTTTCCTACTAAGAAAGAGATAGTTTCATTGTATTAATATAAAGAATGAATGGAAAAATAAGCTAAACACACTAGCAAGAATATTTTGTAAATGTCTGGAGATCCATATATGGATTTAGAACTTTGATTTTCATTTCAGGAGGTTGTATGTGTTGTGTTGTGGTTAGTTTCTTTAAATAAGAACAGATGTCTTACTGTGAGATAAATGAGAACGTTATCTTGCTTTACTGATTTTTTTCCTTAATACAATGCATGTTGGTAAACAAATGATGTTATACATGTATCCATGACAGTGCAGATTATTTAATTTGCACACTGACATGTTACTCTTTGTTTAGTACATAAAAATACAGTTGAATAGATTAGACATAACCACTGTTACGCAAATATAGATTGTTTAAATTTTAACAGCTGAGGATTTGCTTACAGCTTAATGTCTTGTAGCATTCATCAGTGAATATAGTTACACTGAAATGAAGTGCCTTCATTGGCGCTATTCATGGAGTCATAGAATGACCTAGATTGGAACGGACTTCCGAGGTCATCTAGCCTGACCTGCTGCCCAAAGCAGTTACAGTTGGATGAAGTTGCCCATGTCTTGGGTTGTCCAGGTGAATCTCAGATTCCCTCCAAGGATGAAGGGTCTACAAGCTCTCTAGACAGCCTCTTGCATTGGTTGACCAGCCTCATGCAAAAAATTGTTTTCCTAATACTCAGTCAGATTTTCCATGTTCCAACTTGTGTCCCTTGTATCTTTTCTTACCGCTGTGCACTTCCAAGAAGAGTTTGCCTCCATGATGATGGTTCACATCAAACTGGTGTTTTTTAATTATGTTTGGCAATGGAGCACGAACAATAGTTATCATTGTCGTGGACTTTTAAAAGTCTCCCAGTCCTAATGTGATGTCCAATCTCATCATTCATTCAATTCAGTGAATAACTCAGGGGTGTTTCAAGAGGTTACTTAATTTAGTTTTGTTTTTTATTGTCTCATGTAAGATAGAAATACATTAACATAGACCATCTTCACAGTGTAGTGTTTTCCCCAGCTATACTTTGGTATGTCTGCTCAGCAGATATGGGCTGAATCATAGTATCCTGAAACATAAAGCTCCTCTGGTACCAGGGTGGCTGAATAACAGAATGTAGTGTCAGTGATTTAGCAGGAGTCAGGAATCTCTTTTATGTTGGTACAGTGAACAGTGATAGGTTTGTTATCAACTAGCCTTTTACAGAATATGTTTACTTCTTTGGCAGCCACTTTTTTATGCTCTAAGTAATATTTTATTAGGTCAGAAATACTCTGTATTACTTGGAGTTTATCAGGAAACATATAATAAGGTGATTGCCAGAATACCGAGAGTGTGAAGATTTGCCAACATAGGCAAAGTCTAGGTAAGTCACTAACCTCTGATTCACTGGGTTCATAAAACTGGGACTTCCACATTTAGCTGGATGTTATCTTTACTGACTGCTACTGATGATTTATATTTGTATAAAGAATCTAAAAATTTAAGACTGTGTGCAACCATAATATACTACTTTGGTTTTGTGAATGAAATTACAGACTTATATGAAATAAATGCAATTTTGGACAGCACAGTACCACACCGTGTACCGATGTATAAAATGTAATAAATGTAGTGCAATGGTAAAAATTCCTGAATTCAATTTGGCATTGGTATTTTCATTATCTTTTCAGTTCAGAATTCCACTTTCTTCAATTGATCCTAGATTTGTTTGCATGGTCTTTATTTCCCAGAATGTAAATAGAGTTCAGTGATTCTTTGCTTCTGATTTCTTTCTGACCGAGGAGCCCGAGACATGAAAGAGCACTGCTATCATCAGCTGCATCAAGGAAGTATTAAGTCTGTTTAAATGAAAGCAGATCAATCTCCTTCACTGTATCCTGAATAAAATTTAAACTGGTCTCCCAATCATATGCAGTTTATGTCTACTGCATAACTTACTGATGGATTAGCAGGCTTCTGAGAGCAGCATGAATTAACTGATGTTTGTGTCTGTCGAAATAGTTTATGAGTCAACTTGTAACCTGACAACCCTCGCAGTCCCTCAGAATCAAAACTTACATTTATGTGCCCACTCATATGTCACTTATGACATGACTGTATGTGCTTGCCATAGGTCTGTTCATTGATTCAAGGAAAGTTTCCAAAATGATCACCTCACTGAAAAAATGAGGTGGGTTGGAATTAGAGAAATGAAAGATAACTCTCAAACCTGAAATCGATGTGATATTAGATGAGCATCAGACTACTGAAAGAAAGCAGGGAGCCTAACCTGTGATGGAAGGACTTTGTATTTCTTTTAATGAGTGTGATGCAAAAATTACCTTCTGCTTTCTAATAAGGTCTTCTGAAGGTCATCTCAGATGGGTATGAGCAAGGTAAGGATACCTTGCTTTAAAGGTATCTTATCTTTATTAGAAGTTTTTACTTTCGGCCTTTGTATTAGGAGATGAAATAGGGAGATAGAGAAATATTACAGGTAAATTGCATGTATTAGACAAAATTGCACCAGGTGGCATTTTAAAATAACCAGAGAGGAAAATGTGCCAAAATCTGAGAAACTTTCAGGAAACGATGTCCATGATATGGAAGAATTCACATCCACTACAACAAAAAAGAACCAAGTAACAGGTATGTCAGGTGAAAATTCAGACTTTAGGGAATAAGATATGAATGGATATCGTTTCACTCCATGGACACTGTGAGGGTATGTGAAATTATCTTCATTATACCACATACTCATTGCGGCTTCTAATCACAGTTGTGATGGTATTAGAAAACCTACATTGAAATCATGTTGTGAAAAGGAGGCGTGGTTTATCATGTTCCTCTGTTAGAAGAGTAATGCTGTAAAATAAAAAAGTGTGAGAATTCTCTCTCCTGTTTGTTAAAAAAGCCTAGCTGACACTTAGTTTAGTATCATCATGCTGAAAATTAGGATTTTTTTATATAGCACAAGAAGTGCACTGGATTTAATAGAAATCTCTTTCTTTTCACTGTGCAGTTGTAACACGTCAGCTAACAAAGGAGATCATAGAAAGTCAGAAGTAATGGTCCTTGACATTTCCCCCATTGTTATTTCTACTACTTTCACAGCAAAACTTTAGTGCTAACTGAAGTAGTTGCGAGTAGATTTGTCAGACTTTATTTCAGCAGCACTCAGCACTGTTCACTGACTCTGGTAGTCCCACGAGGAGCTGAAGTGAATGCTTGCACCATGAGCTTTCAACACTCTCTCGGTGAATTAATGTAGGAACTGAAACAAAGCATAAACTTCTACCAACGCAGATAGATGGGAGCTGTTTCGTTTGCTTCTGTCTAGTACTAAAGGCCAGTTAGCTGAAATCTCTGGCTTTCAGCGTATCGGATGTTCCCAGGCACTGATAGCCCTGTGCAGAGAGCACGTTTTTTTCATCGTTTTTCTGATGGGTGCTTTGGTTGCTGTAGTTGCTCTCTGCTCAAGAGGAGAACACCAAGGACGGAGCAGGCTGGAGACTTACCTGAGCCATGTGAGCTTAACTCTGTACATTCAGTTCTCTGGCAATATAAGGAGTTTTCCACCTGTAGTGCAAACATCGTGCGGTGGAGTCGGGCTTTTTTTGTTGTGATGAAATACTCTGGTTGCCATGAACTGAACTGGGGTCTGCAGCTGTTTCCAGTGGCCGCTCATGTCTGTTCACATATTCTGACACTTTTTGTTACCTTTGCTTGCACAAAATAGATTTCTGGGCTTAAAATAGAAACCCTTTTAGTAGGTTTCATCAGTGCCAATTTGAGGGTCTGCAGTTGTCTGTAATTAGTTGTTTGTGTCTAAAGCGGGCTCTTCCAAAAGGTAATTTCTCTGGCCTGTTTTTTTCCATTGAGTGAAAGGGTAGCTTAAAGTACCTAGGCTGACACGTAGCCTTTAGGTAGCTCAGTCAGCCATTACTCTAGCTCGTTATTATAGATTTGTTGTCAATGGACGGGTGGGCACTACAGAAAGTATACAGACAACTGGATGCCAGCTGCTTCTTTAATGCTTATGGCATTAACTCATTTATGCTTAAATGAGTTTCTTCCATAATCATCCCAATTCAGAAGTTTTGTCTTCAGTTATGGATTACAGAACTGTTGTTTACTGTGCCTTATTACAAGTATCTGTTTTGTCTTCTTTTCAGTACTTTCAATATTAAACATTCCACCTTCATCTAACAAAAATGGAGAAATGACAAAATAAGTTTAATCCTTCTGATAAGTGATGGAAATATTAGTTGAATTGTGGTGAAACACCGTCATCTGGCTCACCAGCTTTTAGTAACTTTGTGAAGGGAGTTTCTGCTGTGTTACCGACTGAAAACAGAAGGTGGAAATTCTGAAATTACTGTGCTCTGTGACTTACACCCCAGGGCATATAAATGAGTTAAGGATTAGGAAATTGTGTTGTTTTCAAAAGTCAGGTAGTAAAACAGAATATGGGGCTGCTATCATCCTGTGTCAGCACGCTCTGATGTGCTCGTGATGGCTGGTGGTGAAAGCTCAGTCTTAGGAATATGCAAGTCACAAACAGAAGTGAGAACCTCGACCTGGAGAGCACGGGCAGTGGAATGCTTTGATTAAACAGGGTATAATTATGTGGAGGGGAAAAAAGAGAAAACTACTTACCTGTGATAGTAAAAAGCTCACAGAGCAAACATGAAAAATGACCCAGTTGATTTCAGATTTGAGTTTGCCCTTTGACTCTACTTCTTGGGAGTATGTTAGAAATTATTTGTCCTTATGACAAATTATTTTACATATCTATATTAAAAAAAATCAGAATTCTGTGCTATGTATAATGCTGTTGGAAACCTAGATGTGTAGTGCAGGTCCCATGCTATTCTATGTTGGCAAAAAGTATATTATTCAAATTGTCTTAAATTTTAACTTAAAAAATACTGGACTATTTTGGTGTTGGCAGCTGTGATTGATTGTTAGTTTTAAATACTATTTCATAGCAAAAGGTATTGATAACCATTATTTGAATAAGACATTCAGTCTATAAAAGTTGATTCTTCTGTCTCTCCTTTTTCCTGTGTTTGTCTGTTGCTGTTTTGCCAAGCGCCTGTGTCCATTGCAAGGATGGCTGTTCCCAGCCTACTGGGATCACATTGCTAGTGAAATGCTCCGGTGCTTGTTTCCAGTCACAGGAAGTTAAAAAAAATTAAAACTGATTATCATGAGGAAAACAAATATGAAGTTGCCTGCAGCATGCTGCTGGTTGGGTGTTACTGCCTGTGGGCCAGGGAAGGTTAGAGACCGTGGCACTGGAATATACGCACCTGTTTCTATGGTTACTTGTGCCTGGTTTTGTTGGAGTGTTTATTACAGGGAAGTAATGACTCATATTGCACAGTGGGGCTTTTTGCACCATTGTTGCATTAGAGTATTAGAAAATCAAAGGCATTTAAATTACTTAGTGAACTTACATAGGCAGTATTTCTAAAATAAAAATAGTAATTTTTCTGAACAGTCAACAGGTCATAGAAATTTTTAGTGAGAAATTATTTTTGGGCATGGATTGAAATATATGTCCGTATAATGCTTAATGACTTACCATGGTAATCAAAATTTAACCTTAAAGTTGCTAAGAAAAAATATACAACATACTGACTTTCGTAATGTATTTAGAAATTGCCTTTTCAAGATACAGACCAATTAGATTAACAAAACTTTACTTTTTGGTAATGTTAATTTTTTTTCTCTTTCAAATAGCACTTTCAAGGATTACTTTACTGATTTTCTTCATGAATGCAGCTATTATCAAGTCATTATATTTTTAATGTGTGGCTTCATGTCAGAGTAAAATGACACATATACTGGGATAGCAGTGAAATCAACAGATCGGATAACATGTTATGTGTTCAGGTAGGAAGAGAGGGAACTTCATCCCTAATGTGCCTTTCTGTTGAAACTTGCATTTCCGGGGAAGTATGCTATAATTAAACAGTATCTTTTTATTTTATGCCCATGTTGTCTTCTCTCTTAATTTGAGAGAATAAAACAAAACATAAGATGAAAAAATCCTAACGATATCCATATCCCTGTGGAAGGGAATAAGAACATTTCTCTGCAGCTGTATTTTCATGAAAATGATGAAATTTGTGTGGGATTTTAAGGCAGTAAGCTGAATGTAAAATTTCATCTCAAAGTATTGTGTTCTCCACCGCAAATGTAAATATTGCTTTCTTACAACTATATTAAGATTGTTGTTTCAATAAACTTTTTGTGGTCTCTGTAGTATAAAATGGATTCTCCAGCTTTTAGTAATACTAATTACCAAATAATAAAATCCTCTTTCTGAAAAGTGCCTCCTTCTTATCTATTCCAACTTTCATCATTGTGGCTTTTTTCTGTTGTGGGAGAGCTGTGAATGATGATTATAAATCTGAGTTTTGTCACGTTAGATGAGACTGCTTGCCTATCACATCTCCCTATTCAATCTTTAGGCAGTATTTGATGCTTCAGAGTGAAAGCTTTCACCTTGAAACATCTACATCCAAATCCACCATTGCATCCCTCTACTCCACTCTGGTGAGACCCCACCTGGAGTCCTGTGTCCAGCTCTGGAGCCCTCAGCACAGGAAAGATGTGGATCTGTTGGAGTGGGTCCAGAGGAGGCCACACAAATGGTCAGAGGGATGGAACACCTCTCCTTTGAAGAAGGGCTGAGAGAGTTGGGGTTGTTGAACCTGGAGAAGAGAACGCTCTGGGGAGATCTTCTTGCAGCCTTTCAATACTTACAGGGGGCTTCTAAGAAAGATGAGGACAAACTTTTTAGTAGGGCCAGTTGTGATAGGACAAGTGGTAATGGTTTTAAAGTAAAAGAGTAGATTTCTACTAGATACAAGGAAGAAATTTTTCACAGTGAGGGTGGTGAAACACTGGAGCAGGCTGCCTGGAGAGGTAGTAGGTGCCTTATTGCTGGCAACATTGGAGGTCAGGTTGGATGGGGTTCTGAGCAACCTGATCTAGTTGAAGATGTCCCTGGTTCTTGCAGAGGGGTTGGGCTAGATGGCCTTTAAAGGTCCCTTTCAACCCAAACTGTTCTATGATTCTATGATCCACCATAAACATTGGAGCTGGGGGAGGGCAGAATACTGCTGGATGGAGCACAGCAGCGTTTAAGACACATCACCTTCTCAAGGCTGGAGAGTACTTCCAAGCATGAGCAGATGTCCGTGTATGTGGAACTAGATGTAGAACTGGAGTCTACAGTTGGCAAATGAGCACATGGAGAGGGAAATGAAATTCAGGATTTCAGTGTGGTAACCCATAAAATCTCCTCCCAATTCCCCCTCCCCACTCCCATCCCCCGTTATTTTACAGCAAACACTGTTATAGGACTTTTAGCAAGTAAAGTGGTGTCTGTTTGTGTGAAAGTCTTGGTTCTTACTACATGGCCAGGTTTGTTTCTTCCTTTACAGGCTTTTTGGTGTGTCTTTTTTCTTTCTGTAAGAAACAACAAATGAGATGGTGAAATACTATAGTTTAAAAACCTCCTGTTACAATATGAAACATGAAATAATAAATTTGGTGAAGTTATTTCCATAACTTAACAAAAATCTAGTGTCCCTTAAAAATACTTTTGAGACTGTTCTTTAATGAATAAAATAGCTTTACATCTTCATTGGTAGTTCCTACAATAATCGGAAAATCTCAACAAATTAACTTAAAAATCTTTTTTTTTTAATTATTGCAAATGATGAAGTAGTGATTCTGCAGCGATTACATCTTTTTGGTAATGATAGATTGGAACTGTATGTGTTGTGTGTCTGTAACACGCATGGAATCACCCTCTAATCCAAAGGACTAGCAAGAGCTGTGTTTCATTGTTTTAATTATAAACAGAGAAACTTTGTCTTATGTGCTGTTACATCAAATGATTTTGCCAATGTTTTTCTAGCATAGACTACAACATTACTATAAATATTACATGTTTTGACAAAGATAAATTATGCACTAAGTAATGTGTTACTTGGAAGCATCTGATGGAGCAGTTCAGTACAATACATGAGTAATTACAAATTGAACTTGTTTAACTCAGTAATGATAAAGTGATATTACACCCACTATAACCATTTAGAGTTAAGCTTAACACAGCAATTCTAATTCCATTGGCTGTTAAAAAATCAGTTGCTGTTATGTGACTATATTTTAAATAAGCTCTTTCACTGTGAATGAAAACACTTCATGAGAGAAAGATGACATAGAGAAACGAGGAGCTGTGTCGTCCCCCCCCTTATTGTTTCTTTTTTTTTTTCCGATACAGACTTTTAAATAATATATATGTTGGTTCATTTTGAAGTGATACTATCACTGTTGCAGAGGGCTAACTTGGAGGTAACCATTCATTTTAAAATATGCCAGTTTTTCTTTGGTTATTAACATGGTCTTAGCTAAGCAATCCACAGTTTTCTTCATTTCCTGCATGGATCATCATTTTACAGTTACAGAAGTACTTTGCATTAAAAGATGGCTAGTGTGTAATTTGCTGGTTGTTGTGTAATAAAATGCTTCAGGTTGAAGTTTTTTCTGTTACACAGAGTAGAAGATAGACATTAAGTAGGTAGTGCGGCTGAGAGTTGTCTGTCTGAGGTCCTGCTTCAGTCTGTCCCCAGGGTAACTGAAGGAGTTGCAAAGCTCTGAAGAAGGAAGAAGGGGGCTAATGTTAGACACATTTGAGAAATACTTTTATTTTGAGGGGACGGAAGAGGACAATTAAGAACAGAAGTCAGAGGTGCCTTTTCTTTTTGATTAGGCTGTATCTCTTCATTCTGTTTTCTGTATGAGGAAAATGTTGAAAGTACGTGACAGGTTGGGTGCTGGGCTGGATTGTCCACATCATTCTGCTACTAAAGAGACCTGCAAACTCAGGTTTTTAAGGAAATAAGGAACATTTGAAGTTGAGCCAGAAACATAAGGGATGTATGCGTACGTGCGACTGGGTAGGAGATACATAACCTCTGTGTGTGTATATATATCTTTATCTGCATTTGCAGAGGGGAGAGAGAGGTTAGGCAAGGTGCTCCCTTGAGCTCTGATTTAATTTTTTTGTCTCACTCCCACCTCTGTGCGCTGTGGTATTTGTGTGGAGTAAGGGAATGGGGGAGCGACAGTGAGTCTTTTTTTCCTTAACACAGCTGTGCCCTCTCTTCTGGCTTGCTCTTTTTGCGTTATAATGAAAATTGATAGTCCCAAATTCTGATTCCCTCTCTTCCTTCTATTTCCTCCTGAGTGCTGCTCCTAAAATGCCAGTAAATGTCAGCCTCCATCCCTTAATGCTTATTTGTAGTGTTACACAAAGGAGCCCACAAGGTCATCTGGAGAATTTGCTGGAGTTGTTGCTTTATTTACCTCCACTGTGACCATGATAGAATAGCAAAGTAGCTGGTTGTTACCGAGCTTGCTGGTCTCTTTGCATTTGTACCATCTTTCAGAGACTGTCAAGAAAAGTGGGAGACTAAGGTTCTTCTAATGACAGACCCAAGACTACAGGACTCTTTTCCAGAGCAAATTATGATAAATCTGGTTACTTAGAGTAAATGTCACATCACTTCTTTTATTTAGCTTTCCCCCAGATGCAGCTGGAAAGAGGTGGGAAGGAAGGCTTCAGAGAACAGGTTGTAGTCAGGGATGAGAGGGAAAAAGAAATTCCTGAAGGCAAGCAGGGAGGCAAAGGAGGCTTTTCATTTGCAGGGATTTGCTGTTCATCATAAGGTGTTCCTGAGACGTTAAGAGATAAGCAGGGCAGAAATAACCTAGGAGATGACTGTGCTATCATCTAGCTAAGCTGTCTACCTTACCAATGAGATACTGAAATTGCTTAATAAAATTAGCAGACATAATCAATCTTCTAGCAGATTGCTTTATGCAATTCGGATGTTGATTTTGTAGAGTACTTTGTTTTCAGCAAGGTTGATAATAGAATAAACTTTTATTAAAGAATTACAGTCTGGCTAGTCTTCCCTTCTGGTGTAAGTTACACTGTAATGGCTCTCTTGGAGTGACTTCTGCCAGTGGTTCTGTCTGTATTTTGTATTGGCTCACATTTCCAATCAGTTAGGTCTTAAAAAATTGGGATTTTTTTCTGTGAACTTGTGTAATAACCATTGAGGGCACCTAATACTTGGTTATAATTGAGAAAGTGTATCTTCTGGCATCTCAGTGCTGTTTTTGGGGTATTAGTATTACACATGAAAATAAAAATTAAAGAAATGAGCTAATACATTGTACTCAGTTAATGTAATGGTGCTAAAATTAGACAAAAACTGGTGAAATAAGGAGAATATAGGGAGAAGGAAGGAGATTTATTTGTTGGTCCTATTATCGAATAAGTAAAGAAACACTAAGATCTTATGCTGAACTTGAGATATTCTTCCTTAGTTATGGCAACATTGCCATAAAAAATTAAGTGCTTATAGAGCAGAGAATATTTTAATTACAGAGTGTTATGTTAAGCTTGTCTGTTCTTTTAGGATGTCAGATTTTATTAATTCAGATTAGCATCTCTAAGAGAGAGGCAGACTTTCGATCCATTCCACATGCGTGGTTTACCAAGAAAGCTGTTTCCATGGTTGTGTACTAGCCTAACAGTGATGCTGAACTGCGGGAAAAGATGGAAGCACCCTTGGAGAAACTGTTTGGGGAGACTAGGAAGGGTATTACAAAATAATGAACAGGCCTCTAGTTAAGAATGAAAAGATTGAGCCATCTAACAGCTAAGCAGTATTGCTGCTTTGGGCTTAAGATTGTTCATGTATCTTGAAAAGCTTTGGGTTTAATAGTTGTTAGTTAGTTAGCTAGGCCACTGAGGTCAAGCAGCAGCCCTTTGTTTGCCTGGGAGAGGCATTAAGCGAGGGCATGGTTTACTGCACAAAAGCCTTCCAAAGGCTGTCCCAAGTCATGGACTGTGTAAGTGGACTGGCATCCACTGCTCTGTCAGAAGCAAATGATTTTGTTGTCTAGGTAGATTGTGAGTCATGTTGCTGGAGAGGCTTTCAGGACTTGCTGTGCACATTAAAGAATCCACTGTCCACTGTAGGCAGTAGGGAGTCAGCAACTTTAATGACTTTAAAGAGGTTTGGATTAGTCTCATCATGACGCTTCTAGTCTACAGTACTAATCCTTCATCTTTTCAAATTTTTAGGTCACGTTTCAAAGAATTATAAACCATAATGTAAATGGTCTGGGACAGTGCGTTCACAAAAAAATGCTAAAACAAACCTCATCAATAATTCTCAAATTCCAGCAGCCATGATGAAAAAGGGTGAGGGATTAACACATTGCTATACTTCAGCTACTTTAGGTAAGATGTCACCAGATATATTTAAATTTCATGTATCTGTATTCCTTTCTAAGTCTTAAGAACAGGCTGCCATTGATCATGAGTGTGGAATTTCAACCCAAGGCTTTTTTCACATGTGAATGAAACTCACTGTTTATTGCTATTAATATGTGAGTGCTAGCCTGTGTTTAGTCAGAATTAGGTTTTTCATGGAAGTAGTACTAGAAGTCAATACCAAGTTTCATACTAAAAAGTATATTCTGATTTTCACATTAAGCAGGATGTGGTCCTGCCTTAAAAATGCTTCCAACACCAAGTAACATCCCATATGCCAATACACAGTATAAACGGATTAAAGATTCCCCACCGCGTCCACTGACAGCCAAATGACAAATACGAAAACTATTTCACCAAAGCCTCCTGATACCGAAAAGTCAGCAAGAAAACCCTCTAACACTTAATTTGAAGTTTTAGAAGGCAGGCATTCTTTATTGCAGCTGTGGGCAGCACTGGGGATCGCTCCAGCATGAGTGCTTCAACAGGTTAGTAAAGCACATCAGTTCATATATGGAAAAATCATACATATATATCAGATTTCCTGGAAAGGGCAGTCTTACGGTGATGAGTTCCCGGAATGCATTTACGTAGTCCAAGCATGCACAGTAAAATTAGAGTTAGGGTCTTTTCACCCTCAGGTGGTCGTCCATAGTCTTCCTCACACTGCCCGCTAATTGAACTTAGGCTTCCTCTGTCCATATATAGTCACTGTATTAGCTCCTCAGTCTTTCGGCCTCAGAATGGTACAAGGGGGTCAGTTTAAACTAGTTCTTTGGTTCTTATCTCAGCCCTTTCTGAGTTCCTGTTATCAGGAAGCCTAACGAGCTTGCTCAAGGTCAGTTTAATCTTGTCAGGCAAAAGTTACATGTCTAAGGTCTTAGCCAGTGATTGTCAGGTGTTTAACCCTTTCACTCCTTACATGCAAAGTGGAAAAGGCCAGAACCTTCCCTAAAATGAGTAGTTTTTACAGAGGTAATTCAGGTGCCCTAAGTTTCTGTGGGTGGTCCAGTGAGAGCGTCCCTGACAGGGAGGCTGTAGTGGAGGGAAGCTGGCCTGATGTGACAATGAGAGAAGGGAGGTGGTGGAGCAGCCTGAATGGTGAGAAGGCTGGAAAGGGTCACGACACCTTCCTTTGTAAGGAAAAAACAGCAGAGCTGCTTCAATCATGCCACACGTATTGTGGAGAGAAAAAGCAATTTCTAAAAAAAGATTTGGCTTTGTGAGTGAGTACTTGACGAGTTATTCAGAGGAGGGTGAATACAGGAACTCGAGTTGGTACTCAGATCTGTACAGCACAACTCGGGGAAAAATTTTTGCTTTAGACAAAGGGTGCTTAAGAGAAGAAAAGTAAGTTTCAAAGAGTTCTTCAGTGAGAGAAAGACCAATCGGCATCTTTGTTCAGAGTCTCCATTGAAGGACACAATTGAAGTTGCATGTTGATAGAAATCTCACTGGAGGTTTGTTCACTAAGAGGGAGCAGGGAGTGATGAGAGAGGGGTAAGGGATTTAGGGTGTTGGTAGTTGATCTCTGCAGAGAAATAACATGTATCTGCCTCATGGTTACTGAACATAACCACTGAAACAGATGAGTTTCTTCAGCTCTGAGTGAAGAGCTCTGAATAGCTCAGACTAAGGGAGTTAACTCTACTTTCTTCAGCAAGGACAGGTTAAAATTATGATGCAAAAGTTCCTGTTCTGTTGCTTCCCTGATTTGCAGTCTTTCTCCTCTTAATTCTTGGGTTGAGAACTGTAACATCCTTACATGTTAGAAAATCCTCCGTCTGAAAGCAGTGTTGAAGTTCTCTGTCCTTCATTTCTGATTTGAAAATCACTTACACTATTTTCCTTATATCCTTACTTCGTAGTATCTTCCTTGTAGTAAGTAAGTAATCTTCCTTGAAGAATTTTACAACTGAAATAAAACGTAAAAAAAAAAAAAAAAGCATATTTTGTCTCTCCTTACACAATATATCTTGCTGTCACTTACTGCAAGAAAGGACAGATCATTTTTAGGGTAGTGTACGTCATTGAAAATACTAGATTAAAACAAAACATCTTGCCTGTGCTTTTGGAATCAATGAAAATGCTAAGACATTTAAAAACAAGTACAGGTAGACTGAAATAACTGTGACTGAGATAAGAAACAATGTGTATCAAGCCAGGAATGATGTAAAAGGCCAAAGTCCAGTCATGTCTTCAAGATTCCTGAGACCTGACAATAACTTTTTTCCCCAATTATACCTGTGAAAACTGGATGTCAAACACTTTAGTTTGTATCTGGAAGAACACTAAAGAGAGAAAAGGAGCCAGATAATGTGTAAGGCAGGGAAGGATATGTTTAATCTGTTAGGAGAAATCTCATTTGGAAAGGGGTATTTCTGTATCTTGAGATACATTGCCAGTGTCTCAGCATATGTTTTTACTGCTACATGACATGAAACTGGGATATCCACTTTCCTTATGTCTAGTCTGGTCTAGTCCCTCTTTCAACAAGCTGCATCTATCTGTATGCATTTGGTCCCCAACTTCCTGTACAATCCATGGGGTACATGAAGCTAGCTAACTCTCAGCTGCAATCTACCTAGTAAATGTAGAGTTTTTTTTCAGTTCAGTGGTTGAAGTAAAGTGTGAGGCATTAGTAGGCCACCATAGAGGTGTTTTTATAGTTTGCAGTGGAGGGCCTGTGTTGCAAGTCATTGTGAGACATGAGGATATCTAAGCATGCAAGTTGGAGTAGTGGTTGAGAATAGTGTGGTGTGGAGGAAACTGAGCTTGGATGCAGTCTTCTCCATGCTCTCCTTTAGGAGTACTCTCTGGATTGGACTATGACCAAAACTATGCTTAGGTGTTATTTTCGAGACCTAATTGAAGAGGTCTAAAGCAGAGCCAGAGAACAGGTAGGAAACTATGTGGCTCAACAAGGATCCAGTGCTCAGTTTTCTTTCCCGAGTTTTTTTATTCAGTAGTGCAAAGGTATGCTCTGAATTCTTGTGCTACACAATTAATGAAGTGCCAATGATATCAAATTTGAAAATTTCACCGTACCTATTATTAATGAAGTCTAAAGAATTAATTGTCATTTTGAAGTGGTGAAGAGCTGCTCAGGAAATGTCTAAAGAAACTTGAAAGCCTAGACTCTGATGAGACAGTGGTTACTGTCTTGTGTTTTGCAAATGGCAAGACTTTTTTAGAACATGACAAATGATTGAAAACTGATGAAAATAATAATGTAAAATGATACTGATTTAATTGAAGCTGTTGAACAATATTTACATAATTGAACAACACAATATTAGTTTTCTAGCATTTTACACTTACCTTCCTGTGCAAATATTTTGTAATGGGCGATACAGTGGAAAAGTGAGTTCAGTGTTCTTTTTTTGTGTGTATTTTGATTTGCATCAAAGTGTAAATATTAGGTCTCTTTGTAAGTTCTTTTTGACACAAGCTGAGGAGAGTACTACAGAAAAATGAAGGTAACATTTTTTCACCCAGAAAATGTGTTTCCAGCATATTCAAGCTCAGATACTAGGCTTTTGGAGTCTTTCAAAAGGGTCATTTTGAAAGTGGTACAGAGAAGACTTTTCCTTCTTCCAAGAACTTTTGTTTATGATATTTGTAAATTCTGACAGTAAAGCAACAATTTACCTCTTAGCTTTTCTCTCTCTTGTAGGGTGATAGCTCCTATGTAAAGGATCGTTGGTGTGTGTTTGATGGATTCATGGTCTTTTGTCTTTGGGTGTCACTGGTTTTACAGGTAATTATTTCAGTTACCTTTTTCAATTAATAGTTCCTCAATTGTGAAAAATGTATGGCACAACCAAGTAATTATGAGTTGTGGAAGTAAATGGGTCAAACTGTTTTTAAAAAAGTGTGCTGAATTCAATAGCTCCGTAACTGCACATTGCAGTATATCTGCATTAGTAGTAGAATTTATTTTGTTTAATTTTTCTTATTGAGAAGTTACACATTAATCTGAAGCTTGTTACCATAAACCCTCTGCATAGTTAAAAGGAAAGAAAAAGTTTTCAGAGAGCTGTTTATCTCTTACTCGATATGGCAATTGTGCTCACCTCCTTCCACTGAATCTAGTAGGATGCCACAGTGACTAGCTTAGGCAACTGAAGGGAGAATGATTCTGGTGGTAGATGTTTACCATGCTGTAGGAGTATTCATATGGTGAGTGGAGGGGTTTCACGCCCACACCTAACAAAACCTTTTCCAAAATTCAAATTAAAGCACAACAGAAAAAAAAATAATAAATACATTTGGAAACAATTTGATAAATTTTCATAAAGAAGGGAACTAGGACATGCTGCAAAAAAACATAGAGTGTTAAGGTACTGGTCAAATTGTGTCCTGCAAACCAATTGGTCCTTAACCATAACCAGATTTTTGGGTAAGAACAGATTGAAGACTGTGAAACTGGGCTTGCAATACTCTAAAGATTGTAAAAGTCCTATAGTGATTGCCGTTAGGCATAGCTTACCCAATTCTGACCAATTTAAGACACATTGTAATTTTCTGCTTTATACACAGGGGAAACTTTGGTACATCACGTACACATGTAGAGTGAAGGTTGATCATTACAGATAAGTACTGTAGATTATCCAGTTTATGCGTTGCCAGGTTCCCCCTCATTTTTTATAGTATTTTGAGCAAATATTAAATTAAGCAGTTACTCTCGGAGAGTGAGAGACAAGAATTAAAATAAGACATTTTCACTCAATCACTAAGCTAAACAGTCTTTATGGAGTGCCTAACCTGTCAGTGTATTAAGAAAATGGTTCTGTGGCTTGGCTGAAATTTGTGTCGTAAGTGCGGTCTAGGAGAAGAACATGTACAGTTTTCTCATGCACTTGGAATTAAATGGAGAATTTATAAGCATGTTGGCAACTCATAAGGCAATCTGTGTGTATGTACTTTTATGTCATAGTAAAAACCTTAGTGGTGTGCAACATTAACAGATACTGATTTTCATATTTGGAAATGTAAATTATCCAATATTAATGTAGTTGTGGGAAACTTGTGGGTTAGGACTAGCACAGAAGCAGGCAGCTGACAGAAGCTTGCACAGTCTTTGTGAGTTGTCTGAGACAGAAGCATTATGAACATAGGCAGAGTATATTTTTGGAATTTCATTAGGATAACTTAGAAATGGAGTAAAGGATTTACTAAGACATTTCTTTTAAAAAACATGGTTAAAATGAGCTATAAAATAAACCCAGAGAAGACTGAAAATGAAAATAAAAATCATGTATCGTGTTCATAGTTTTAAAAGTTCTGTAAATGGATACAGGAATAGGACAGGGTCATCAAGAAAAACTCCTAATTCTTTTGTTTGTAGGTGTTTGAAATTGCTGAAATAGTTGACCAGATGTCACCTTGGGGCATGTTACGGATTCCACGACCACTCATTATGATCCGAGCATTCCGGATATATTTTCGTTTTGAGCTGCCAAGAACTAGGATAACAAATATCTTGAAGTAAGTAAGGCTGTTATCTGAAGAACAACAGAGAAGATTTCAGTTTTGACTTAGAAGACTGACTATGCAACTCAGAGAATGACTCTGCATGCTTAGTGGGCATTTTCTTCCCGAGTTTTAGTTCTGGCCAAAAAATTCTTGCTATTTTCCATATTTAAGGAATCATCAAGTTTCCTAGAATATTATCAAAACTGTCAAATATTTAAATAAAACTTAAACATTTGCTAATAACTGTAGCCAGCAATTTTGAACCAGTGGCAGTAAATTCTGTTACATTAATATAGGCACTTAATAATGAAAGTGAACTCTTTTAGTAGGGTGATACTCGTAAATAGAACTACATGAGCGCATGCCCTAACCATTGTGGTTACAAGTGTACATGTGTTGGTGTACGTACGGGTACGCTTGCATGCAAGCAAACACAGATAAGTATGTTTGGTACAGCATGTAATGGCAAAAGCCGTGTAATGGTAACATGAAAGAGTTTTTTAGTCTTGGGTATCAACTTTACTTCATCATCGTATCTTGTCTGTATAAGTCATTAGATACTATTTCACAAAGGCTAGACTTTATACTTTTTATTTGGGGACTTTTTGTTGCACCTTTTTGTAGTTTACAGCTGATTTAATTACCTTAACTTAGAGGTTTAGAAAAAATCATGGCTCCCTTTTCTGTCTCTGCCCAGAGTGAGAGCTCAGTTTTAAGGACAAATTTTGTGCAGGATGAAATACTACTTTCTCTGTGTGAACATTTTTTCTATTCTGGAGCTTTTCAGAGGAGTCTTCACATTGCCTGTGCGTTCAGTGCCATATTTATCTTTTTGCCAGGCGTTCCGGAGAGCAAATCTGGAGCGTTTCAATTTTCCTTCTGTTCTTTCTCCTCCTGTATGGGATCCTAGGAGTGCAGATGTTTGGGACTTTTACGTACCATTGCGTGACTGACGACACACAGCCAGGGTGAGTTGGCCTGTGCAGGCACGGCGTGGGGCTGTTCTTTCAGTGCAATACGTATAATTGTAGTTAGTGTCAGTAAGTGTAAAATGGATTTAACAGATTAAAAGTAGTCCACCAAAATACACTAAGATAAATTGGGGAAAGAAAAATGTTAGGAATTATGAGAAATACCAATCTTAACTGTGACAGAGAGATTTCAAATTATGATATTGGGCTGCAGTCTGAGTTAGGGGATGAGTAGGTGAGAGAGGGGGGGAGGGCCAGTGAGAGAGCAGGAGAGCAGACAAGACTTTAAGAGGAGCATTACCACTTGCAGCTGATTTGGGTCACTGATGATTCACCAGCTTGCTTTGTATTCTTCTATCTTTTCCCAGAACATCTGGGTATAGGGCCAGACCTAAAATATAGGGCAGAACTACCCCTAGAATCTCACACGCTTTCTGGATTAAGAGGTCACTGGGACTTGATGCTCGGATTTAGAGACCCTTTTTACCCAGCCTTTGGAAAATACTTATGATTAATATTTTACACTGGTGATTGAATATACATCATGTTTTTGATTCAGCACATAATTAGACACAAGATTAACTTGAGGTACAGTATAGCCTCCTGTCACTGGGATGGCTCATAAAATCACAGGTAAGTATACGCTTACGTGTCCTGTTGAATTGCAGGCTTGATTGTATGCTCAACCACCATTACATTGTGAGATTCTATTACATCTATTTCTTCATTTTGTCCCTGTTTCTTTGGATAGGGAAATGTTAGCTATGGAGCCTTTGCTTTAGTCAAAATTGGATCCTTTTATTCCTGTATTGAATTTGTCAGAACATAAAATAGAGTAGACAGAAAGCAAAACACTGCGTAATCTGCCACTGTGCTGAATAAAGTCTGATAAAACTCTGTTAAAGATTTTTCTAAACTATGGTCTATAAGCTCTCAAATATAAAATGAGGTTACTAAAAGTGTCAGATACAAAAAAGGTTACAAAATTTGAGAATATGCTAGATATTACATGGTATTTTCTTAACTAACAAAAATTGACTTTTGGGTATTTTCTTATTTATTTAATCAATACTATAGTAAAATATGGGGCTGATCTTCACCTAGACTGGAAATAAGATATTTCATTCTGACTTTTCCTCTTTTTTTAGAAAAAATCTTTATAGCACAGATTTTTTTACAGTTTCCTACGGATGTGGAGAAAAAAAAAATCTTTGTGAAAAATTTGTTTGTGGTAATAAGAAGATCTGTGATTCTGTGATTTACCTATGTTGTTTGGAAAAACAATACGTGGAATAGACAACACTGGGAAAATCTGGCATCATATAATTGCTTGTGTCACTAAATACAGCTTTTCCCTGAAATTAGCAGAAGAAGATGAAGTGCGACATAATAATGTTTGCAATATGGGAAGTTAAGTTCAAAACTTTAAGGTTGCTCATAAAACTTTTTCTAATTTCTTCTGCATGTGTTGGGTTGCTGTCTTAATATTGCATTATTAAAAAAAAAAAAGCAGGGTTTATGGAAACACCTCAATTTTTATTATACGAATAGGTTAAAAGGGTCAAATATGTAGTACATAAAAATAAAAACCTGTCTAAAATGGGTTAAGTTGGAAAAGTCAAGCATGCAGAATTAAGGAAATTTTAGACTTGAGATTGAATTTCTACCCTTAACTCCCTTTTCTTTCAGTATCATCAAGTATATATATTTTTAGCTATTGAAAAATTAAAAATCTAATTTCAGTTGCTTTTTTGGTACCTGGGATAGGCACCTTCAGAAAGTAATTAATCACTTTTGCCATCTCCAAACCAGAATTGTAACTTTAAATTGCTCCCATGGTTATGTATGAGTACTATAATTACATTGAAAAACACTTTTTCCCTAGAAGTGCTACCTCGTTTATTCTGACAAATGAATGGTACTCACACAAAAAATTATATATTTTTTTTCTTTACTGCTTGACATGTGGCCTTATACCTTACTTTTGGCATACTGCTCAGTCCTACTCTGAAAACACTTACTTCTTCTTCTCTGTAATACTCATTGTTATACCTTGTGAACACTTACACATATCTGATCCTTTTTTAATTTTTGAGGAATGCAGTGCAGAAGCTCTGGGTGGAGTTAGGCTGTGCCTACTTCGCATAGGTCAGGGCTGCCCTTCCCAGAGCTGGTTGCAGAATTTATAAGAACAACCACCATGGGCTGGGAAAATAAATACAGAGACAGAAATAACAGTTCTGGTGCCAAAAGAGTACAATTTAGAGGCAGACATTGGTCCAAAATGTAGTTAGAAAGGAGGCAACATGCCACTTCTGAATCCAGGAGAGTTTATTAGCTGAGATGTAGTAGAGCACAAAAGCACAAAAAATGCCTAGACAAATTTTACTTCCATCTTTGAGGTTCAATTTCTCAACTTTATAATGAGGATTAAACATTCCTGTCAGAAGTTGAGTCTGTCTGTCTGTCTCAGGTGGTTCTGTTCCAGGCAATGGAGAGTAGCCAAAGTTGGCTGTACTTGACCTTAAATAACTTTAATAAGTCTTTAATGAGCCACAGCTGTAAAAACTCAGTATTTCTGCAAACCAGATCCCAGGCTCCCAAATCAAGATTAGAAAATGAAAAGCATCCAATTTGTGGCCACCTGTAAGAGCTTTAATTTAGGTGATTTGCCTCGTATTATGCAGAATTCTATGGCAAGTGACAAGGGTAGAGTCTTATTATTGAGGTCAAGACTTCATCTATTTCAGAAATTTTAGAAATCACTCTTTTTAAGTCTGCTGCCTTCTGAATTATAAGGGAGGCAAGTGTCTTTTGAAAATGACGTTTTAAAATCTTGCTATTCTTTTTTTATTTGAAAGGACGTGGCAGCCTCATCAGACACTCATTGCCTCTTTTACTGCTGCAGGTTCTTTTATCTTTCCATCCTTCTTGACGCCCACACTGCCTGACCTCCTGTCTCTCCTCCTCCTCAGTCATTTTCTAATGTTAACTCTGACAAACAAATACTGAAGTGAGCTAACTGTGGTCTGAGTTTTTTATTCACAGCAAAATCTGACTTCCTTCCAAAAGCTGAAAGTTTTTCTTTGTTGTTTGATGATAAATCTTTTTTCCTCATTCTTATAATTCAGGGAACACTGCCTTCTTCCTAGACAATTTTCTCACTCAGTGTTCCCTTGAGGTTATTACTTACCTTTTTACAACTGTGCTGTCACAGCTTTTCCCTGATGATGTCTCCAACCAGGATATCTTTGTTTTCTGCCAATAAGCGGTATATTACGTGGATTGTGTTAGTATGGCTCTTCTTTAGTTGCTTGACAGACACACATTATGGTTGGAATGTAATGTATATATAATCCAATTATCTCGATAAATCCGTATATTATAAGCAGTTTGACAGGGTTTTTTTTGTTATATCTGAGATTAATTTCAAAGTAAACAAATATAGGGAGAATAGATTGTGTTCCTGAATCTACTGTAATTTACTCTCGGGCACCTTGAATATACAGAGGTACTTCACAAGAACAGGAGAGAGAAATTATTTCCAAACCACTGCTTTGGCTCTATTAGAGTATTTTATATATCCTCACACACTAGCTACTGAGTGTTTTCTTTATTTTTATTACGAAGACATGTTTGACTACACAAAAATACTTTCATACTGCATAATTAGATTATATTTATTCCACAACAGTAAATTTTCCTTTTGTAATTCTCAGCCTGCATGGGAGCTAGGGGAAAGGAAGCCTTCCCTCATCAAAATGAAGAAGGCTAATATGGCTGACTGTCATAAAATGTAGAATGTTTCTATTTCTTCTCCCAAAGTCATTCTTTAAGTGCCTTTTTTTAACGCTTTCAGTAGGGTATAGATTGAGTATTTCTGTAGACCTGTCTGCCTTGTCACCATGGCAGTCAATTTAAAATCCTTCTTTGCAAGGTTTCTTGTTTAAAGTAGGAACTGCCCAGGAAAATAGATAAGAAAAATAATTACTGAGTAATAGAAGGATCTAAGAGTTGTTTGGTCATCTTTCCATCTGTCTATGGATAGGCTCCCAAAATGTCAGAAAACAGCTTCAAAGACTCTGGAGCTGAAAGTTCACCACAATATCTAATAGAAGAAATATGATTAAGAAGAACAAAGGGGATTCGAGATACTGTCTCACATCAGCAGTGGGAAAATATGAATGGGTAATTTGATTTTTAAGAAAGGGAGGAAATCAAAGATCAAGTTGAAAAATCAACGTAATAGGACTTCTTTAACATGGCACATTAATTTACTGATGCTAGTTGAACAACTAGCACTGCTTTAATACTGCCTTTGGGATTAATTCCCAATCTCTGTTAATGGTGATATGTCTTTAGTATAAACTCCTCAGGGAGGACAGAAATAGAAAAAATCTTACTTTTCCAGGCCTGATCCTTTTTAGACCCCAACCGAAGTCAAGAAAAATACAGCATCAGACTAAAAGAAAGTAATTCAATCCAAATGGGATCCTATCAAAAGAACAGAAGAGACCACTGAGGTGATGGCCAGTGTTGGTGCCCAAAGGAAGCAGTCTTCAGGAGTAGACTCTCCTCACTTTCAGAGGGCATGTGATCTCTGAGCAGAAATCCTGATTTTATCTAGAACTGTTACATAGACAGTAATCCAAAACAGTTGGGCTGTTGACTCATTTCACACAGGCTTTCCAGTGTTTTTGTTTGCCCCACTCCATTTTGAGCAAGAAGGTGACCTTTTAATGAAGATCTACAGTAGAGTGATTGGAACCCAATAATCTCAGCACTTTGTGTCTCAGTAAGGACACGTGCTTACCTGTATTAAGATTTGGAGCCGTTCGGGTTTACACAATTCTCTGTCCCAGTGAAGACATCAAAGTTTATTGAACTTCTACTCAGCCTGTCAAACTTTATGGGATTCCTCTCATTTTCTGTCTAGTAAATACTCCTTTTGAGTAAGCTGGAGTGAATTTTATAGACTATGGTGAAATCGGCTGACTATAAATACAAGAAATTGAATATCGTAACAGCCACATTTCTACAAGTACGGCAACTCCAAGAAGTTCCGTATTTATCCACAAGATTTTTACCTTATAATCGCTGTACAGAATTAAGGCCTGGGGAGTACTGAAATTGCCACAAGAAATCTGCAGGAGGCCAGGATGCTGGAAGTCGGACATCTTCCAGTGTATCATAAAATTGAGGCAAAGGCCAGACATTATTAGAAAACCAGAACTGTAAGAGTTCTCTCCACTGAATCGGCCAGGTGGGCCATCGGGTACTTTCTTGAATAGAAAGGCAGCTAGAAAAGTTCTCTTCTTTATATTGCAAGAGGAAGCCAGACAACCAATGGAGAAGTCTGTGGATGTCCTGACATGCACAGGTTAGACAGCAGTTATCACTGAGCAGTACATCTCCCTTAGCCTGGAAATGCTGTGAGGAAGAGTCACTTCTGGATATGCAAGAGGTTCCAGGAAATAGTAAGAAAGAAGTTCTAAAAGAGATTTCGTCTCAGTTTCCATCAGTGATTGATCTCACATGTTGTTTTGAAGACCAAGTGACTGTTTTCAGTTTTGTACTGCTTTCTGGAACGTGATGTCTAAATTTGATTCCTGTCCCAGTCCCTTGGATTACTGCAATTTGAAAAGGTCTGGGAAATGGACTATTCATCCTGAGATACTTATGAGCAGACTGAAGCTATCATCTCAGCTATTTTATTATTTCTGAGGACTTGTGGAGGGTGGGTGAGGAACTGGAAGGCAGGAAGACAGCAGAAGTTTAAAAAGGAGGAAAGGATTAGAGACAAGGAAAGAAAAAGAAATAGAAAGCTATCACCTGGTTGCTGTTACAGAAACTTGGTGGAACAAATCCCATGACTGCAGTGTGTCTATCGATGGCTGCAGGCTGTTCAGAAGGGACAGGTGAGGAAGGAAGGGCAGAGGTGTTACCGTCTGTGTCAGGAAACGGATACTGTGTGAAGAGCTGTCTCTCAAGAATAGCCACAAGCAGGTTGAAAGCTTATGGGTAAGAATCAGATACTGAGGCAACAAAGGGAACCTTGTGGTTGGTGTCTACTACAGGCCACCTGACCAAGGGGAATCTATTGATGAAGCCTTCTCACTCCAGTTACAGGAGGCATCGTGCTCACAGGCTCTCATCCTGCTGGGGGACATCAACCACCCCAATATCTGCTGGAAAAGTAGCATGGCAAGCTGTAGGCAATCCAGGAGACTCCTGGAGTGCATGGAGGATAACTTCCTGTGCCAGGTAGTAGACAGCCCTACCAAAGGGGATGCCATACCGGACCTGTTGGTCACCAGCGCATGGGAGCTAATTGGTGACGTCAAGACTGGAGGCAGCCTGGGCTGCAGTGATCATGCTACGGTGGAGTTCGCAGTCCTGAGGGATATGGGGCAGGCAAAGAGTAAAGTCAGGACCCTGAATTTTAGGAAGACGAAATTCCATCTCTTCAAGGAGTTTGTCACTAGGACCCCCTGGGAAACTGCCCTCAGGGACAAGGCAGCAGAACAGAGCTGGCAGATCTTGAAGGATGCTTTCCACAGAGTGCAAGAGCTCTCAATCCCCAGGTGTAAGAAGTTGGGAAAAGAAGGCAAGAGACCAGCATGGCTGAGTGGAAACCTGATGGGCAAATTAAAGGGCAAGAAGGAAATGCACAGAAAGGAAGCAGGGACAGGTATCCTGGGAAGAGTACAGGGACACAGCCTGGTTGTATATATATGGGGTCAGGAAGGCCAAGGCGTGGCTGGAGCTGAACTTGTCAAGGGATGCAAAAAAGAATAAGAAGATATGTCACCCAGAAAAGGAAGGTCAAAAAAAGCGTACCCTGCCCTGATGAGCAAGACTGGCAAACTGGTAACAGTAGATGAGGAGAAGGCTGAGGTACTGAATGAGTTCTTTTCCTCAGTCTTCACTGTGTCTCTTCCCACACCTCTTGAAGGGATGGCCTGCAAGACGGAGACTGGGGGAGCAAAGACCCTCCCACTGTAAGAGAAGATCAGGTTCGTGACCACCTGAGGAACTTGAACATGCACAAGTCTATGTAGTTGCCAAGCCACTCTCCATGATATTTGAAAAGTCCTGGCAGTCAGGTGAAGTCCTTGAAGACAGGAAAAAGGGAAACATTGCACCCATTTTTAGAAAAGGTAGCAATGAGGACCCTGGGAACTATCAACCTGTCAGCCTCACCTCTGCACCTGGGAATATCATGCAACAGACCTTCCTGGAATCTATGCTAAGGTACATGGAGGACAGGGAGGTGATTTGAGACAGCCAGGATGGCTTCACCAAGGGCAAGTCCTGCCTGACCAACCTAGTGCCTTTCTATGATGGAGTAACAACATCAATGGACAAGGGAAGAGCTATGGATGTTGTCTGTCTGGGCTTTTGCAAGGCCTTTGACACAGTGCCCCACAACATCCTTATCTCTAAATTGGAGAGAGATGGATTTGATCGGTGGACTGTTGGGTGGTCACATCCAGAGGGTAGAGGTCAACACCTCAATGTCCAGATGGAGATCGGTGATGAGTGGCGTCCTTCAGGAGTCCGTCTTGAGAACAGTGCTCTTTAATATCAATGACATAGACCGTGGGATCGAGTGCACCCTCAGCAAGTTTGCAGATGACACCAAGCTGAGTGTTGTGGTTGACACACTTGAGGGACGGGATGCCATCCAGAGGGACCTGGACAAGCTTGAGGAATGGGCCCATGTGAACCTCATGAGGTTCAACAAGGACAAGTGCAGGATCCTGCACCTGGGTCAGGGCAACCCCCAGTATCAGTACAGTGAGAAGGATGAAGGGATTGAGAGCAGCTCTGCCAAGAAGGACTTGGGGGTCCTGGTAGATAAAAAGCTGGACATGAGCCGGCAAAGTGCACTCGTAGCCCAACCGTAGTTCGAAGGCCAACTGTATCCTGGGCTGCATCCAAGCAGCGTGGCCAGCAGGTGGAGGGAGGTGATTCTGCCCCTCTACTCAGCTCTGCTGAGACCCCACCTGGCGTCCTGCATCCAACTCTGGAGCCCTCAGCACAGGAAAGACGTGGACCTGTTGGAGCAGGTCCAGGGGAGGGCCACCAAAATGATCAGAGAGATGGAACACCTCTCCTGTGAGGCGAGGTGGAGAGAGTTGGGTTTGTTCTGCCTGGAGAAGAGAAGGCTCCGGGGAGACCTTCTTGCAGCCTTTCAGTACTTAAAGGGGGCTGATAAAAAGATGGGGACAGACTATTTAGTAGGGCCTGTTCTGATAGGGCAAAGGGTAATGGTTTTAAACTAAAAGAGGGCAGATTTAGACTTGATATAAGGAAGAAATTTTTCACAGTGAGGGTGGTGAAACCCTGGCACAGGTTGCCCAGAGAGGTGGTAGATACGCCATCGCTGGCAACATTGAAGGTCAGGTTGGACGGGGTTCTGAGCAACCTGATGTAGTTGAAGATGTCCTTGCTTATTGCAGGGGGGTTGGACTAGATGACCTTTAGAGGTCCCTTCCAACACAAACTGTTCTATGATTCTGTGCTATTTGTTTTACAGTAGCATAAAACATGTTTCTACTCAATCTTTACATGTATCCCTTTCCCCCAACACTGCTTATCCAGCCTGTTACCTAGTCAGTCCTTCAGTCCCCTGCCCTCTCCCTCTCATATAAGATAGAAGAGTTTTAAATAAATTTCCAGAAAAGGCCCAATATCCTTCTTTCCCTTTCTCTATAGCATAGAACAGGCTCATCAGCTGCCTTTATACTCAGTGAACCACATTGTACTTGACACATGCACCCCGTTCCCTCTTTTCCAGTGCCTAAACTACTGGGCACCCTTCTATCCCTGCTGTAACAGGCTCCACGAGGCTCACTGATGGCTGATTTGCCTAGCTTCCAACAGAGACTCATAGTTTACTGCCCACTCTCTCCCTTCCAGGTCCTTGTCTTCATCCCTGCCCTCCTAGCTTGCCACAGACAAAGGTGTAGCCTCCTCACACTCTCTCCTTATGTGGGGCGCTTGCCAAGACAGCAGGAACAAGAGTTATTACCTATTACGTCTTGATCTTTTATGCTGCCTGTCTCTTTTCTTGATCATCAAGACCATTACCTAGGGTCAGTGTTAAAACTACAGTCCAGACCAACTTCTTGTACACCTTGTACCTAGGCAGGTTAATGAGAAGGGCTCTTCAGCTGGTATTTGAAGAAAAGGCTTTGGTTACGGGCTGTCAATGGCGCATTTAGTTTTCTCTCTTCAGCTGGGTGTAGCCTATAGGCTTGAAGGCCAGACCAGTTTGGGCTTTTACATTTGGGTTTCTTGGAGCCTCAGTAACATTTCAGATCCCTTATTGACAAAATTATTTGACCTTACTAGAGGTCTGTAGCTGCATATTTTAATGATATTGTTCTCAATGACAGCATTGGCTTTGCCCTGTCAGTGAAGCCCTTTCACTAGATAAACAGTGATCCAGTTTTGGCAGTAAGCCTTCCCGTCCACCTTGTGGACTAGTCATGCTATAAAATGAAGAGATCAAGCTGCTTTCTTCTAGGTAAAGTGAGGGCTTTGGTGGAACAGCCAAGTCCACCAAATGGAACTGGCCAGTCAAACCATCAAATGTTAAATAATTTCCATTTTGAGCTAGCTGGATGATGTTGAAAATTTGTTCTTAGGCGCTCAGTGGTAGCAGCAACTTTCTTTTGCTGTGCTAAAAGTCACATCTCCTGCCACTTTGGATGTTACTTTAGTGACTGGCCTGTGTAAATGCATTTGATGAAGGCATCCTGTGTATATCACATTTCTGTGTATGGTCTTGACACTTTGCAACACAAGCTTTAGGAAGGAATTTGTTTTGCATGTAGTTCAGATTTGGATTCAGGGCATTATTCTTTTATGATGCTGAGGATTACCTTGTCTTGTGTCTAAGCAGAAAGTTTGTCAAGATAAAACTGCCTGGTGCAGTGTCCGAAGAGAGCGCCAGGGAAACCTCCCCTGGTTGCTAGTTGTAGCTAACTCTGCTTTTGTGGGTGATGGGTCCAGAAGTGCTTGTGAGCTTTGATGGAAGCGAGTCCCAGCTGAACTTCAGCCTTATGATTTTCAAATCCTACAGTGTAGTCTAGTGACCTTGTGTTTTCCCCATAGTTGGTAGACAGCAACTCAGAAGGTATTTTTCTGCATTTAATCCAGGCAAGTCTGATATGCAAACTTTGTTTTTTTGAAGTGATCCTAAACATACTTTAAAATCAAAATGGATGCAGTCTTCAGCTTAGATTCATATATTTCAGTTCATGTCCTTGCAATTTAAAAGAGAACAGGGATGTTTTTCACTCTCTTAAATTCTCTAAGGAAATACTTTATTGGATTGTTATAGGTACTACAGGTATGAGATCACATCAACTTGTAAATAGGGCTAATTTGATACACCTCAGTGAAATGCAGATTTGTGCAAGCTAGCTAGATTTGTTTTTAACTCTTCCTGTTTATTTCATATGTATTAGCACTTATTAATTCATACTGTTTGTGAAACAAGTCTTGCATTAGCATACATATCTTGCAATTGCTATTTGAATTCAGCTCCCTCATGACTGATTATAGCAGTTACAAAAATGGGCTGTTATAGAGCTGTTAGTGGCATTTGATAAAATCTCAAAATAGTACTGTTCATGCATACTACTCCAAGAACAAATCCATACTGGAACTTCTGAAAATTTTCTTCTTCGAGCTTTGCTATTTTAGTGCCTGGATGTACATTCCAGCACTGCCCATAGGAAAGATTTCTTCTTTTACTCATTTTTATGTGGTTAACTTCGGTGGCTTTGTTACTCTGAAGGATAATGACAAGGTGATTTGTATTTAATTTCCTCTAATGCCAGTAAGTAGTAATCAAACCTGTCAAACTGTTAAGTAGCCACAACCATCGTGTTTTCATGTGGGCAATGACAGCATTGGCTTTGCATAACATAGGCAATCCGCCATGCGTAGAGAGTAATCTATTTTTCTGGTTTTGATGTTAGCACCTGTGTTAGGAACCTAAATGCTTTGAATTCCCTCTCTGGCTACCAGAGAAAGAAGGGTGCTTCTGAAGTGTGGCTGAACCCGTTGACTTCTGAACCTCTGGAGATCTGTTCTCTCTCTCTGTTCATTACCTAAAATGAGGTGGAATAAGTCAGGACAGCAGAGCTGCAGCCTTTTATTGTGGAGCTTCTTCTAGTGATTCAGCTAAGAGATGCTGGGTCTTTGAATTTTTGCATCCTGAAGTGTGAGATAAGGTTGGTGATTTAATTTGAATCTCCTCATCATTCCTGTGCAGTGAATAGAAATAGATGGAACATCAAAGGCACATTTGGTAGACCCTAACACAGGTAATGAATGAAATGAAAAAAAGCTATAATCAAAATCAAATCAAACTTTACCTGGTATACTGCCTCATGTAATAGGCAGTCTGATTTAATCATGCCTTATTACTGAATATGGGTGGGAGGAGAAAGGGAGTAAGATCAGTACTTTTCTTAATTTGTTGAATAAACATGTCACAATTTTCATCTTGAAAAATTGACCAAAAAAATAAGAATCTGCAAGTTCTGTCCACAAAGGCTCAAGCTTACACATCAGAGGACTGTGAAAACTGTTTAAAAACCCTGATAACTGAAACCTGAAATTGAACCTATAAATAATGAATCAAAGATCTGAACTAAGATGTAAAAATCTATGTACCTTGGAGCAAATATACTGAAAGACAATGTATTAGCAGTAGTAAAATATTACAGTATCTGTATATTGAATTTAGAATCAAAAGACACAATTGGATCACCTAGTCAGACTTCATTATGTTTCCCTTCTATGAAACCTGATAGCTTCCATTTGCCTCCTAGATAGGCACCTAGGCTTGGTTAGTTGGCAAAAGAACAATTCATAAGCAAGGGAATTATTTCTTTATACCAAAAATGGTTTAACAGTTAAAAAATATGTTCCTAATTCATAATCTTAATTTGTATGGCTTCAACTGTTAGCTTTCTATTCTTGTTAGACTTTTTAATGCTAGATTACACAGAACCTTAATTCCCAGTATTTTCTCTGTGTGAATCCACTTACACACAACAATTGAGGCACTTTTAAATATGCTTTTTAATAGACTAACATTATTTAGCTCTTTAAGTCTCTTACTGCAAAGTATGTTCTCCAGTGTTCTCATTTTCATGTTTTTGTATTATTTCCTCATTTTTTCAAATATTAAAAAGATATGAACAAAAAACCTGTATGTAATATTAATCATAATTTGTACCAGTGCCATACAGAGAAGGACATTCATTCATTACTGTTGTGCTCATACAGACTGGGAAAGCACTGTATCTCTCTTTCCATGATGTTATTGGGACAAATATGAGAGGATGCCCTATTATATCCCCTCATCTCAAACTCTCACATACCATCTATATTCTATAATATAGTATTTCCACCCTCTTTTATCCCTTTTATTCCATAGGCCATAAGGTTTGCTTTCAGTGATCCTACCTCTATAACATCACATTTGGCTGTATTAAAACACATGTTGTTTTATTTGATCCAGGAGACCAAATGATCCTCATAACTTGTTAGACTGCCTTGTACTCATTGTAATTTATGTTTCTATCCATATTCTTGATTTTATATCTGTTTCTCCCTCATTTGTTGTGGTAGATCATGATGATAATTTCACTGGCAGGTATTTTTCTGACATGTCAGTTAAGAAGTTTTCAGGCCATTTAGCATGTGCTTTATTGATATTACATAGTGCCAACTTTTTAAATCAGTCGTCTTACCGAATGAATTTCTTTACAAAGTCTAAGCTAGGCAATTTTATTGGAAAAATCTGTAATCTTACCAAAATCATGTTAGTATGATGAGAATTATTTTCTCTAAATCCATATTGCCTGCCATTAATTACATTCATGTTCTTTACTCTTTATCAATTAGATTTTGTATCAGCTCCCTCTTTCTTTTGTCTTGGTTGATGTCAGGCTAAGCGGTCGTGTTGCTTGTTCTTTAAAAATTAATGGCACATTAGCATTCTTCCGGAATTTCCCTGCTATTTCAAGATTTATTAAAAATTAATAGGAGAGATGAGAGATGCCCTCAGTTATTTGGGCCTGTTGATTTGAATATAATTATCTCTAGCAGATGCTGTCTGATATTCTCCTCAGTTACTAATTCTTGAGTAGTGAAATCTTGTGTTTGCCAAGTTAAAATGTAAAATATGGAATATTGCCAAAGCTTAAGCTTTGTCTTTATAGTGTTCCTAAAGTCATGAGTCTTTTACACATGCCCTCTCTCATCTTTTAATGTGATAAAAATAATAAATAAATGTCAGAGACAATCTGTTACCAGAAAGGTTTGAAAGCTTTATAGTTATAATTACAGATATAATTATGAGAAACATTAAGTATGGATGAAGTTTTCACACAGTTTAAAAAATAAAACAGATTTTTTTCTCAGATTAAAACCAGGAAACTGGTTCTGTAAGTATGGTACATGATGACTTTAGACCTAAGTTTGTCTAAAAGTAAAACATAACATTTAAAAATGACCCTTGGTGTTGTGGTTTAACCCCAGCTGGCAACCAAGCACCACGCAGCCACTCACTTACTCTTCCCCGGTGGGATGGAGTAGGGAATCAGAAGAGTAAAAGTGAGAAAACTCATGGGTTGAGATAAAGACAGTTTAATAGGTAAAGCAAAAGTCGCGCACATAAGCAAAACAAAACGCGGAATCCATTCACCACTTCCCACCGGTAGGTGAGTACTCAGCCATCTCCAGGGAAGCAGGGCTGCATCACGCCTAATGGTTGCTCGGGAAGACAAAACGCCATCACTCCAAACATCCCCCACTTCCTTCTTCTTCCCCCAGCTTTATGTGCTGAGCATGACATCATATGGTAGGGAATATCCCTCTGGTCAGTTGGGGTCAGCTGTCCCAGCTGTGTCCCCTCCCAGCTCCCCGTGCACCCCCAGCCTGCGCGCTGGTGGGGTGGTATGAGAAGCAGAAAAGGCTTGGCTCTGTGTAAGCCCTGCTCAGCAATAACTAAACCACCACTGAATTATCAACACTGTTCCCATCACAAATCCAAAATATAGCCCCATACTAGCTACTGTGAAGAAAATGAACTCTATCCCAGCCAAAACCAGCACACGTGGGAATGCTAAGACTATAAAATATCAGAGGAATACTTGTGCTTAGACATAGCTGTAGTCCTTAAGCCAAAGAGGTAGTCTCTGAAATGTCTTTAACTATCACCAGTGATTTTGGATGATACTGTTACTGGATTATCTAGAACCTGTAGTAACTCCGGCAGCAGCATTATCCTAAGTTGCAATCTCTTTCTGCACAAAGTAGAAGATCTATCAGTAAACTCAATTACGGTAAGACTGTCTTTCACTGAACTTGACAGTTATATATGTGTCTGACTTCAGTGACAGGAGAGTTGGCTGACACTGAGTACACTTTGAAAAAAATATACCCAATAATACAGATAAACTACTACTGCAAATTTTAGAAATACCAGTATCGCTGATTTATACATTAATATCTTCCCTGTTAAGCTGAGGTCCTAATGTGATAATAGTTATGAAAATGATCAATAGAAAATGTCATGATAGAAACAAAGTTCTTGTAATTATTATAACAATATTATTATTCTAACAATTGTGCAGGAGTGGCTGTTTTTATTGTCAGGTCTTTCTGTAAAAAGAGCAGTAATGTAAGGAAGTAGTCTAGGAATCATCTGTTAATAGCAGTTGTATGTTCAGAGCTTTCCAGTGAAGAAAATGGACTTGGTTGTGTTAGCACAGTAAGAATTAAGATACAGATTTTGGAATAAAAGACACTTTTAAAAGGACAAATGAAAGGACATTTGCCTATATGCTTAGATTGCTTTCGTGGTCACCAATGAACAAATAAACTTTAACCCTTCTCCTTTTTATTTTTTAGAAGGAGTCAGATAAAAAGCAAGCACTTTTCCTATCTTTTAAATTCCCAGAGTGTCTGAAAAGCATAACTTGGAATATAAAAGAAATATTTTTAACTACCTAGTGATACTAGCAGCTGTATAATAGCTGGCATGAGCTGTCTGAGCTTTTAAGAGGACATATTCTAATAGAAAAGTTATTTAAAACTTCCCTTCTGCGCAGTGTTACTGGTATAATGTTGTCACAGGAACCTTAATCTCAGATTTCCTGATTTATATTGGTATAATATTACAGCCATTAAATATGGATATGCCAGGAGTATTTTTTTTTTCTTTTTGATTACTGTAAATTGTCTTCCTTAAGGAAAATCTCTTGACTGGAAAACAAAGTTCTGTTCTCTAAAACTGTACAGTGGTATAGAGGGAAAGCAACCTAAAACTGATGACTTGGCTTATTGACCATAGGTACCATCATTTTTTTTAACTTGAAGGGCCTGATGCAGTTATCCATGTGTAGGCATTTAGTGCTACTTGAAATAACTAATGTGTCCAAGACACTCAAATATGACAAAGGGCTCTTAGGTGTGGCACAGGACCTACAGAGGCCTGTGACCTCCTTAATGTAAAGGTTGGGAGGGTTACCGTCAGGCATCCCAAATGGAACTAGCAATCTGTGTGAGGAAAATCAAACTGAGTTACAAGTCTTGGGTACTTGCATGGACTTAATTGCAGGAGGGAACTTTAAACCTAGAATACGAAGTGTTTGTGACTAAATAGAGCTTATTCTGCATTTGAGGTGAAAATCTGTTCTTTTGTACAATTAAATGTATTAGTAAGAAATTAGTAAGAAATTAGCAAGAAAAAAGTTAGTATTTGCTACCCTAGCAATTAGCATTTGCTGTATTAGATCTGTGACCTCAGAGGTTCCGTTACCATTAATCTGCCAGTCTATGCATATCTTGCATTTATATTTTGGTGCTTCAAAGAAAGCTCCAAAAACATGGTTAAAATCAGGATGTTCATGACACAGCTGACCTTGTTTTCCCACTATGAATTCAGCTTGTAAATTACATCTCATTTCATAAAATACTGATATAATATAGTATTTAAAGCTTAAAAATATGTTCATGGGCTATAATAATTGTCTAGAACGGTGTAGCGAAGGTGTTTCATGGAAGTAGATCACCCTGGTTTTCAGAATAAAGACAAATTAATTAGATATCATTCACCTATATAATGTGAGAGGGCAGTATTAATAATACTCATGAGATAACTTGTCTGAAGTCAATGTAGAACCACAGTATTACTTCATCAGAAAATGTTTATTAAGTGATCCTGGCCCATAATCAATTCAATTTGAGCTTCAGGAACTTCTCTGCAGCATGGAGCTCTGTGCTGTCTTCCAGTTTTATTTTTGGTTTGTTTCTGTATTCTCGCTACCTTGGTGCTTTTGCCTTGTGTTCTGGCAATATGGCAAAACAGAAGAATCTTTCAGAAAAATGTATAGGAATGGAAATTTTTTTTCAAAGTCATGTGCTCAGAGTTAGACATCTAAATTCATACAGCAGAAGACGAAACTATGAATTCTTGGTATCTTAAAGAGACATTTATCTCTTATCATTTATCTAATCTTATCTCACTTATCTCTTACCAGTCATCTGATCCAAGCCTATTTCTATATTAGTGCTTTCTATACAGCAGTGTCCCTTTTGCATTTAGGTTCTGTCACTTTCTGAATTCATTACTTGACATTAAATCACAGTTACTGAGAGTAACCTTTGAGCTCTTCAGAACTACATAATCTCACTATTCCTAAAGATTTTTGTCACCCTTCAGCATATACTTTGTGTGATTTCAATGAAGTGGGGTTCACACAGTCCCACAGGTCACTAAGGAAAATGGGTAGCACAGAACCTGGTGCCAGTTCCTCTGAGGTCCCAGTGAAAGTATTGCTCCCTAACTGGAAGCTGTACAGTTACTACTTCCTTACTTCATGATCCACCAGCCATTTTTTATGTCTGCTATGGTATTTTTACTAACGCAGTAGTTCTTCAGTCAGCAGCTGTGCAGTGATGGGTTTTTGTGCAGAGACAGGCATAGGGTTCCTTTCAACTAATATAGAAAACCCTTCAGCTGTAGCTAATTCATTTTTAGTTATTGACTTTTTTCCCTAATTGACCATTTGGAATTTTTTTTTTTAATACCTTATCAATAAATATCCTCCTTAATTTTTTCTGTAATTTTCTGGATCTGGAAACTACATGAATATATTAGTAATTTTGAATGGCTTTCTGGTGATATCTTAGAAAATTAATAGAATACCAGAATAAAAAAATCCCATTCTTTCTCCAATTCTGTTTTCAGCAGAGAAAGTCAGGCTAAGAGAAAATAGGAAGTTAGGAGCTACTTCGGGTAATTTGTCTCTTTAAGTTGTCAAAACCTCTCTTTGAAGAATGGCCCTAATAAAGAGGTGGTGCTCAAAAAGAGATTGTGCTCACATGATGTGCCAGTTTTGGCTGCGGTAGAATTAATTTTCTTCCATAGTAGCTAGTATGGGGCTATGTTTTGGATTCATGCTGGAAACAGTGTTGATAATTCAGGGATGTTTTAGTTACTTCTGAGCAGCACTTAAAAAGAGTCAAGACCTTTTCTGTTCCTCCTACCACCCCACCAGCAAGTAGGCTGGGGGTGCAGAAGAAGTTGGGAGGGGACACAGCTGGGACAGCTGACCCCAACTGACCAAAGGGATATTTCATACCATATGACGTCATGCTTAGCAATAAACTAGGGGGAAGGTGGGCTGGGGGGCCACTGCTCGGGCACTGGCTAGGCATTGGCTGGCTGCTGGTGAGCAATTGTTTTAATTTGCATAGCTTGTCTTTCTTGGGTTTTATTTCTCTCTCTTTGTTATTTTCGTTTTGTTATTATTATAATACTTTATTTCAATTATTAAACTGTTCTTATCTCAACCGCAAGTTTTCTCGTTCTTACCCTTCCAATTCTCTTCCCCCCATCCTGCTGAGGGGGGAGTGAGCGAGCAGCTGTGTGGTGCTTAGTTGCCATCTGGGGTTAAACCACAACTTATGAGCGCATAGTAGTTGAAAGACCAAATTTGCTACAGATGCCATGGAAAACAAGCATGTGTACTGCCAAGACACATCAATTCAGGTTCTTCTTAGTTGTACATATGTATGTATGTAGTCAGAACATTCTTCAGGAAGTTAAAAACATGTCAGAGTAGCACTCCTATGTCTTTTGCTACAATCTTATTATTGAAGGATTCTTCTCAAGCAATGTGGAGTCAGTTATCTCCTTCTGCATCCTTTGCATTCTTGTGCAGAACTAATTTCTCAGCTCACCTGTTGGGTTGATGCTGTACTCCCTACACATTGAATACTCTGCATAGAAATATTTGGTTGGTCTATTGGCATGAATTATTTCTTTGGTCATGTTGCAAGAATTGGCAATTTTATGAAGGCACCCTATTCAGCAAGATATTTAAGCACATTGAACTTTTGAGATGTGTTGAATCAGCATCTCAGTACTTACTTGATGTTGAGTATGGCCTATGAAGGAATAAAACAATTTAAATCATCTTATATTGAAAACATCTGGTGATATTCTAGTCAATTGTAGACTAGATGTCTCATATTGTCTAGTCCATGTAGTCTAATAAGCAGAAGTCTAATAATAGTCTAGACTATGGTTATTTACTCTCTTGAGGCAGAACACAAATTGCCTAGTGACATTGGTCCAAAAAAAAAAAGCCTGTATCTGTACAGGTACAGGTACTATAAGCAGAGATTCTTCCTTTTTAGTCTAAATCATACTCAGTACATGGACACAGCTTTTCTTCTTCAGAAGGAGGTTTGATGTGACATAAAAATGACATAGGTTTAAATGCAGCACTTAAAATGAGTGATTTGCATTGTAGTGATTGTGACAGCAATGCTTTTAATATTATGCCCTCATGCTGCTAGCCTCTTGGATCTGAGGGATTTTCTAATGCAAACCATAATGTAAAATTCATTAGCTACCGGTAGCCAGGGTTTTGAATCTGCTTGAGACAATGAATTAATTTTCATTTCTGAAAATATTAATAAAATATTGTCTTATGATAATCCTATATATTATAATGGCTTTTAGATGGCAGTATCATAAATCTAACGAATTTAAAGCTTACAAGTGGGTATGAATTAACATATTCTAGTATAAAGGAATTAAGGTGCCCAGATGACTTTTTAAATCCTTGAGTGACATGTGCTGGGCATGCTTACAAAAACTGAAATGAGTACACATATGCTTGTGTATCTGTCTGTATTTGTAGTTATGCACATAGCTAAATTTCAGAGTGTTCTTTAAAACTTCAGCTGGAACTGTACGTGTCTCAGTGTGCATCCATGCAGATCTGTATGGCGCTCTGGTATCACGAAGAAATGACTACAGTGCAACTACATTTACTTCTCTGCATTTATAATTGCCTAGGAAACACTGTGTAGGAAGCTTTAGTTTCACACTGACAGATTTAGACTAATCTATTGCTATCGCATGCAGTGCATAAAAGCACGAAAAATAAAGTAATTAAAGCTTCTATTCACCCAATTTAGTTGTCAAAATGCATCTGTGAGTTAGATTAAAAGAAGAGGACTTTCAGAAGAACAATAAGATACTAATTATACTAAAGGACAGACTGAAAAGTTTCGCCTTCTCTGTGGACAAGCAAGATTAATTAAAATGATGAATTTTAAGGCATTGGTCTTAAGCCTCAGGATAACGGGGTGAATGCTACAAGATTTTCTTTGTAATTTCCAGCAGTTAATTTTGGGTGTTTCTATATCGAAAGTCTGTGCTGTGACCAGGAAGTCAGATCCAACCTGAACATGAATGGAGGAATGCTATCGACTGTTTTTTTTCTCAGACCAGAACTCACCGTGTTAGCTTTTCAAGTCTGATTTGAAATAGCCCTGGGACTGAATCAAAAATCAGGATTTTCATTTGCTGAATGAGAGAATACAAGCAAGGAGAAAAATGGATGTTGCTTAGCTGTGTGCCTGTCCAGCACAGTTGGAGCTATGTCATACTGCAACCTTTCTTCTCTTTGGTTTACCCAACTGACTCATAGCACAAGTAACATGGATCCTCGCTTCTGCGCTGTAATGCTGTGCTGTCTTGCTTTGTAGACCCTAATGGGGACCTGCTCGGGATGCAGGGGGACAGTTTACTAAGATTACCTCTTAACTAAACTACTTCTTGGGAAATGGGGTGACCAATGTTTGGTTTTGGCAAAGGGCTATAAATTGCAATTATTAACTGGGTACTTAAGGGGAATCAACTGCTTAAGCTTCTCCTTACCAAAGTTTGGGAGTACTTGGGTGCCCATCTTTATGTGTACATGCCACAGGCACAGATCTAACAGGACAGGGAGCTACAAACTTGTCCTCCCTCTCCTTTTAGTTTCTCTGTCCCTTAGGGCTGGACCTACCTGAATTCCCACTGCAGTGCAGTGTGACAGAGCATTTTCAGCAGCTCAGCCCCAGGTGCCAGGGGAGCTGGGAAGACAAGTGATGCTCAGCCCCTGGCAACAGTAAAAAATGGCCAACACACCGTGTTGCAGTGCTGCCCTTTGTCTCATGATCCTTCTATTTTTCAGTGTTGCATTTACCAACATAAATCAGTTTGAGCCAGTTCAAATCAGTTCCAATTTTTTCACCTTTTCTACCAAATCATTATTGGACTGACCTAAAAGTGAATCGGATCTGTTTCAGTCACAGCAATAGCTAGATACCAATTGCAGTAAATATGTAATGATTTGACTTCTTGCCTGTGACTGTGGCTATCTATGTGTGGTGGAAACCTGGCTTGGTACAAGAAGCTGAATACATACTCAGGTGGCTGACAAGTCATCCACAATGATGCTTTTAAAGAGTGTCAAAGCTAGCTCAGGTAATGTCTGTGGAAGTCAAAGTCACAATATTGACTGCAGTTGAACACACTCTCAGGATTTGCAAAGGAGCCTAAAGCAGTAAGTGTCCAAACTGCTTCAAAGAGCAGTTGGTGCAGCTGTATGTTAACTCCTCTGTGTTTTGAGAGTCTCTTTTTATGGGGTCTCTAGGCATTAGTATGAAACTTCTGCTGTTAGTATTTGTACTATCATTACATAAGAGTGAAGTCTTAGGAGACAGCTAGTTTGCCCTTTACAATAAGTGCTTAATGAAAATAACATATACCAAAGAACATCAGATAGCAAAAATAATAGCTGATGTACTTTTCACTTTAGTCCTCTTGCTTTCAATTATTTAGTTTTGCTATGGGTTGAGTTTATGTAACACCTTAATTTTGTATTTTTTGCAGAAATGTAACCTGGAATAATTTAGCTATCCCAGACACCCACTGTTCCAGAGAGCTAGAAGAAGGTTACCAGTGCCCACCTGGATTTAAATGCATGGACCTTGAAGATCTGGGACTAAGCAGGCAAGAGCTGGGCTACAGTGGCTTTAATGAGATAGGTCTGTCCTACTGGTAACATCCATTTCAGTATCCATTTTAAAATGTTTATGAAATGAATAGAACAGATAGCTTATATCTGTGCTGAAAAGGTATCAAGTGCAATCAGTATTCTGCTCAAGTAGAGCACATGCCAGAAAGAGAAGCTGTGCTATTTGCTTTGTAATGATGAAGTTATCTATTTTTATATTGCCTGGGATCCCAGGATTTAAATAACTTTTAAATAATGTCTTTATTTAAGAAGAGTCCACTGTTGATTATCACCAGTATGCAAATGTGATGACTAATTTCTCTGTTTTATTTATGATTCATTTTAGAGTATATAATTCATCCTATTTGTCTAATTTTAGCAGTAATTCCCATGCAAAAAACCCCACCCAGAATTACTTTGATAATCGTCTTGGTACTAAAGAGAAGAGGGGAGAGAAAATGAGATCATGTGTATCTGTGGCAATCTCAATCCAAACTGTGTAAGTCAGAACATCACCCAGAAAAATGATTGGGAGTCAGGCAGATTTTGCAGTACAGGTACAATTTGTGTTCTGTGAAAAACACTGCAGAGTTACCAGAATACGTTCTCTGCTAGCTGCAATGTGTCATGCCATCCCCATGAGGAAATGAGTGCAGAGCAATAATTCAGGGAAGGTGGCAAGAGCATGGGCAACTGTCGCAAGATCCATATCCAAATAGAAAATATGCAGTTACCCTGTCAGAACATTGTGGTTATCTCACATTTATTTAACAAAGGTCCAACAGGAGCCTGCAACTGTAAATTTTCATTTCAGCACAGGTAGGGAAGTCCCTTCAAATGATAAAGCATGCCTGCAGGCCATATTCTTTCTGATGCATCACTCTGATAAGCTTTTATTTTCATTTTTCCTGGCTTAAGCTCCAGACTGTTATCCTGGCCCCAGCTGAACTTGAAAGTAATAAAAAGGTTTAATGACTGAATAACTACAGGTTTTTTGCATATTAAAAGCCTTTGCAGGTGAAATCACTTCAGCTGGTTCCCAAGATGCTGAATATACACAATGAGCCAGAGTTACAAGAAATAGTCTCAGAGTCCTGTTAAAACAAGTACTCTGTGATACCAAATACTTTCTGAACAAAACCTGCCATTTGTGTCCTTTCTTTTTTATTGTGAGAAAGGGAGAAAAAACTGCTTTCAACCAAGCTCCATTCTGTTTCCTCTGGGAGTCAGAAGCATACTAGTTGTACCAGTACTGCTAGCTGAATAGTGCTACTGATAGTACCTATCTTTTATATAAATTTTTTCTTCAGTAGATCTCAAAGGATTACCCTGTCTGATCTCTCAGATAACCTTCAGATTCCTAAGTTAGTCGCATACTGCCATGTATCTATATACTGCCATCATGAGCTGAGTTCACCCTAGAAACTAAAAACATCCACACACAAGTTCTCTAGTTTGAGATGGTTTGGCAAAGGAGTGTGGGATAGGTGTATCACCAGAAGAATTATGCCTTAATTGATTGAAAGGGTTTGAATTTGATTAAGGGATTGAAATCACCCTTCTTATCTTGACATGCAAAATTATTTGTGGCATTGAAGGCTGTTATTTTAGCTGCCTACCTGGTCACCAGGGAAAAGTAGTTGCAATGCCTTAGGCAAGCTTAAGTGGGTAGATGATTGGAATGAGGCTCAGAGTGCTTACCGGAGGAGGCCATTATGTTTTTAATGATGGGGGCAGGTTGTCAAAGACACGGGAAATAGTTTGTACAAGCATGGCTGCAAAGCTGGTTGAAAAACCAGGGCTCAAACTCTGGTCTCCTGAGTTGCAGTCCTATACTTTATCAATATGTCATTCTGATTGCTGCATTTTAAAGACCAAAGATTGCTAATAGACTTAGGAGATTTGTCATTGATATATTGTTTTTATCTAGAAATAGGTAACCAGGATATAACACCTCTCAGTACAGCAGCCAGAAGTTAAGTTGAATCTCAATTGAAAGCTGATTACTAAACTTTAAAATACTGGGTAAGACATAGCAGCTTTGCCACAAAATGTTAAATAAGCTTCTTCATATTAGGAATGTTATAAACAGGGTTATAACCAGCAAGTTTATTAATATTTTGTAAATCTCCATTTTGTGATGCACCTTTGTATGCAGATAACAGGTAAGTAATGCAGTAGATCTTTTCTGTGTAATTACACTATTTTATTCTATACAGTCATTTGTATTTTACTTGCAGATATTATGATGCAGCCTGTCCTGTTGGTTCCTGAAGTCTATCATTACAAAGATCATAAAAGTGTAACACTTTGGCAGCGATTGTATAATTAGTACCACTTAATTTGTGGTATATAAGTACAATCTATGCATACTTGAATTTGATAATTCCTGTTATTTTTCTTCTCTCTAAAGAAAAAGGGAGGGTTTTCTACAATTTTATTACTGGGTGAAGACCAAACTGTCCTAGTCAGAGAAAAGTTAATAGAGTTTTTTATACTGTGAGGGCTATGCTGAGTAGGTAGTTTCATATTTGGAAAATCCCTTCATTTTGGCCATACTCTACTCCCACTTTTATAAATGGCTTGGATTTAAAGGGATGAAAACTGGAAAGATTATAGTGTAAGTTTTGGTACCGGACAATGTATTTGTTTCCCAAGTTTTCTGGTTTTAGTTTTGAGGTGTTCTGTTCATCTGTTTTATGTATGCTTCTATGCAAGTATGTATGTTTTCTTTAAGGAATAACATGCTTTAGGCTACTGATAAATATGGGTTGAAGTCATCTTGTCAAGATAACGTAGGCCATCCCCTTCCGACATGAAGCAGACTTCACAGTCTTTCCAGGCAATCTATTGCACTGCTTCACCGTCTGTACTCTAAGGAAGATTTTCCGAAAGTATATCCTGAATATTTCTTTTTTGCAATTTAAAGTCATAATTTCTCACCTTATTCAGTATTGACATAGAGAAAACTTTAAAAAAGCTTTTCTGCATCTTTCAAGGCTATCATTATGCCTCTTCTACCCTCTATGGCCATGCTCAGCCATATAGCTCCAAATGTTTCAGTCTTTTGCTATAGGACTTATATTTTATACCTTCAATTATTCTTACTGTCCTTCTCTAGACTTTCTCCATCCGATTCACCTCTTTGTTGAAATGCAGTACTGTCAGAATACCCCAGTAGAGCCATTACTTTATGTGTTTTTAAGCTTTATTACAGTTTCTACATCCCAGTGAGCTGTTTTCCATTTTCAGAACAGCACGTTGTGGGTGATTCATGTTTTTCTGATTTGTTACAGCTCTTGTGTCCTTTTGAAAGAGCTGCTGTCACTTGTTTTCTATCCTTTATTTGTTTACTTGATTATTTCTTTTTAAATGAAGACCCTTGCATTTGTCTCTGTTGAATAGCATACTTCCTTTTTTTCTCAGACTATTTCTTCCATTTGCAAAGATCTTCTGGAATTTTAATTCTTTCCTCCTGAATACTTTCAGTGCCTCTTAGCTTTTATCTGAAATTTGATGAGTATAATTTATTTTCTGTCAACGTGGTCAAGAGTGAAAAAATATATAGAACCAGACCAAGATCAGACTCGGAACCTCATTTGACAGTCTTCATTTCTGACAGTGTTTCATTACTAGCTGCTCATAAGGACACTTAACAAATGGTTTTGCATCTATCGAAGAGTAGTTTCACCTAGCCATATTTCTGTATGTTGTCATGGTGAGACGATGTTAAAAGCCTCTTAAAATCAAGATGCAGACCATCAAGTCATCCTCCTCTCTTTACAAAACTTGCTTCCATTCTGCATTTGTACAGCAATAATACAGTAAGATTTGTGTCATAGATTCTCCGGTGCCTACACCCTTCCAATATGTATTAATAATATAATACTTATACCTGGTGTTTGTAAAGCTCATTTTTCAAAGTGGGCCACATCAGCATATAGCTACAGCTAATGCCTCTGTTCTTCACGTACATATTTCCAGATTGGATACAGAATGAAATTAACATCAATCGGTTTTGCCAACTTTACCAATGTAATCTCTAATGAGAGTGAAATTAATAAAAGCCAGAGCAGCTCTGTCTGGAAACACTGAGCAGAAAACCGGTTAGCTATGGCCTCAGTACCCGAAATCCCTTTCTCTGTGAAGTTCTGAAATGGGAGGAAGGACTAGTAGAGAAAGAATAATCTGCTCCCCTAGGCGAGGTGACTTCAGATATTTCAGGATCCAGCTGATGGGAGGCTACAAGAAGTTACTGCTTTCTTCTAGTAAGTTGCTCATGAACTCATTAGAAACCCGAGTACTCTTTCCAACAGTTTGACACAGAAAAGTTGACTTCTTAAGTAGGTGTTGTTCATATAAGTTGACTTCTTAAGTAGGTGTTGTTCATATACAGTGGGAGCCTTCATATTAAATGAAGTCTTTTATCCATCAGGATGTTTGAAAGATTTTTTGAATACTATCTGCAGGGCTGAGTGGGAATAAGAGAAAGGATATGAATGAAAGGCTTGTGCGGTTGTGTGGATGTGGGTGGCAAAGTTCCTTACCATTGACTATACCTGTATGGTACTGTCAAGCTCTTCTCTTTCTCAAACTTCTTAACTGATTTTGATTCAGGCTCCTATAAAAAGGTTGATGTTTCCTTCATATTGGAACAGCCTTCAACCTTGTCTCCCAGTGAAGGCTTCAGGTACATTACAGTTGGCCTCTTTCTTTTTTCTGATTTTATTCTCTTCTCTGTGTTTTTTCTAGCTGTGTTTAATTCTGCAGGGTGTAGCTGAGAGCATGCCAGTATCACGAAATGTGCAAAGAATGTTGAGCTATATATTGAGAAAAATGACCTTTTTTTTGTGAATAAACCCCAGTAATTGTACAGCCTATTAGGCATGTGATTGTATTTGCATAAGTATTTTCATCTGCTATGTCTAAAAACCATAAATATAATAAATTAATTAGATAGGAGCATGCAAGACTTGGCCATTGGAAAACCATGACAAGTACTTCTGCTTTCCATGTCACTCTGAGTGTGCATCTACCTTTAGTCAATCTATCAGGGCCACACTAAGGATGTTGGTAGAGCTATCTATGTGGGTGCTGCTGGAAAGGGGGCCACACAGACACCAATATGCCAGAACCCCTGATGTTGCTGGATCCTGGGCAGTTTTCCTCCTTACCTGTACTTTCCACACAGTACAGATCTTTTTGCATTCAGATTTTTGTTACATCTGGCTAGTAATCATTCCACATGCCTCAAGGGTGCAATCATCTGTAATCATCTACAGACGTACACTTGCAGCTACATTACTGATTTTACTCTTCACGTAATCCTAGAGAATGTTTTTTATGTGATTTACAGTGCTACATATTGCTTCAAATATTCTGAAAAGAAAAAGGAAGTCCAGAATGAAAGATACCTAAAAGTTAAAAAATATTCTACAAAGTAAGTGAAAGAAGTTTTATACCATGAAAGATCATTCTGAAAGGAGAAGAAGATCTTATTCTATGCTGTATCATCAACCCATCTGTCATTTGCTAGGGCCAGTACCCTATTAAATGATACTAATTACATGTCATACCTGCAGATAGTATTTGATAAAGACTATCATATTAATGTCCATTTTACGTATAGGAGATAAACACACACATGTTTTACCTTGGAGAAAAAAAATATTTCAATGGGAAGGAGTGCCTAAAAGCACATATACAAAAATTACATCTGTATTAAACCTTACTTGCCTTACAGTAGAAGTGAACACTGTTCAATGCCACAGTGAGCAAGCAAAATGATTTCATTTCTTGGGCTGTATAACAGCAACAGAGGTTTAGGTCTCAGATATTTTGTACTTTTATAATAAGGCCTTTTCCCTTATAATATGTGACCCAGTATTTAAATATTCTTTGCATACCTACAGTTGAGAGCTTTTTTTAAATTGATAAGTATAAGAAAAGTTTTTAGGTGTCACTGTGAAAAATGTCTGCCATGATTAGATTAAAAGTGAACCTAATTTAATATTTGTTAAAGAAAACATCATGGTGGGGCCAAAGTCAACTTCCTCAATTCACTTATAGGTATTGTTTTAATAAAAGACTTATACAGGGATCAAAATAGCCCCTTTGTTTTCCCAGAATTTGAAAATTTACCTACCAAACACAGGAGTCACATTGGTTCTCTTAGGGGTTCTTTTTTGATGGGGAAGACTTTTGAGTGTGCAACCAGTTTGAATTGCAAAAGTTCTGCTCTTAGACTGGAAGAAGAATGGGGTGGCATTAGGTCCATCTTTCAGAAGGAAGTAATTAAGGTTAAGATAGTATGCTGTGAATCTGGATTTTGCACCTCACTGCCACAATCCATTAAGTGCATTTTCCATGAAAGATTTAAAGTTGCCTAGAGGTTGGGTACCTGTAGAATTCATAGTGGCTGAGTAATGTGTTGGGTGGTGAGGTGTGGTGGACACATGAAAGCCAACCAACTGGAAAGAGAGGAAAGATGCTCACACCAGCCTGGAATAAAAGCTGAAAAGTCAGCCTAAATCAGATCCCAAATTAGATACTCCTAGAAACAGCAACCATTCAGAGCTACAAGTCCATTTGTTTATGCGGACACCTATATCGTGAATTTGGGTGCAGGGAGTCTGATACAGGTTCTTAACAAGAAAGTAAAAGTGACCCTCACTTTTATATAGTAGTGCAGTGGTCAAAGTGAGAGACCTGAAATGTGGAAGGATGCCCTACTCAGCCCTGTATACAGGGGCCAGGGCAGAGCACCTTTCCACCTCCCTCCCTCTGAGGCTTTCCTGGCCCTGGGGGAAAGTGAGCAACGTGGGACTGGTGACTAGAGGGAGTACTGTAAAGACCTACTCTTTGTCGTTCTTCCATGAAGTTATTTCACATTTTTCTCTATGAACTGCCTAACACAAGAATGTATAAAACCACCTGTAACATTTAGGAGGCTGAATGTTAACAAGATATACCAACATAAAAGAAAACACTTGAAAGTCCAGCTTGCCATTGCTGCTGCCACTGAATGAATAAAAAAGCTTGTCACTGGTGGCAGAGGCTGACCTTTTCATTTCTCTGTCACTCTGTCACACTTGTGTCTTGATGGCAGTATTAGAATCATAGAATCATAGAATCATTTAGGTTGGAAAACACCTTTAAGATCATTGAGTCCAACCGTTATCCTAACACTGCCAAGTCCACCACTAAACCATGTCCCTAGAACCACGACGTCTACACATCTTTTAAATACCTCCAGGGGGGGTCACTCACCCATTTCCCTGGCCAGCCTGTTCCAATGCTTGACAACCCTTTCAGTGAAGAAATTTTTCCCAATATCCAATCTAAACCTCCCCTGGCACAACTTGAGGCCATTTCCTCTCCTATCACTTGTTACCTCGGAAATGAGACTGACACCCACTTCACTACAACCTCCTTTCAGGTAGTTGTAGAGAGCGATAAGGTCTCCCCTCAGCCTCCTCTTCTCCAGGCTAAACAACCCCAGTTCCCTCAGCCGCTCCTCATAGGACTTGTTCTCCAGACCGTCCACCAGCCACTTGATCTTTCCAGGTCCCTGTCATGGACAAAAGAAGCAGGTGGATTATGACTGATTAGCTGTCCTAGGCAACTGCCCAGTTTGCCAGCTCTGAGCCTTCCAGGTCCATGAGGAACAGTGAATTGTGAGTTGATGAACAGAATAAAAATGGTATTTGCAGGTTATTTGTTCAAAGTAGGAAATACAGCTGAAAAGAATTGCAAGGGTGTTTTCAGCCTCTTAATATAGGCAACTGCCCAGTTTGCCAGCTCTGAGCCTTCCAGGTCCATGAGGAACAGTGAATTGTGAGTTGATGAACAGAATAAAAATGGTATTTGCAGGTTATTTGTTCAAAGTAGGAAATACAGCTGACAGTGAAAAGAATTGCAAGGGTGTTTTCAGCTTCTTAATATGTCTCCTTTCTCCCCTCACTGTCCTTTTGCAGTCATCTCCGCCTGAATGAAGCCAGTGTCCTTTTGCACAGACATAGATGGCCAGAAATGCAGATCAGCATCACCACCACAGCCTGAATCCCTTGTCTCTGAATCATTTGGTATCTGGGATAATAGAAAACAATGAGGGGATGTAATTGTTAAATCAGAGGCTCCATTTAATTGTACCTGTTAAAGGCTGAGAAATTGAGCTCTTAGGAAGAAATAGTTAGCTCAGTAATGATTTCATCAAAATTTGTGGTCAGACTCTTTAATTCTACATTCTTTAATTCTCCATCTACATAGATGATATGTATGCTTGATATACGTATTGAGTCTTAATATTCTGTTTATTCTAGCAAGTTCATCATAATATTAAATACTTTGATAAACAGGTCTAATTTTATTCCACTTAGGCAGCTCTTTGATTCAGGCACTTCCATGTAAAGTGCTTAATAAGGAAGCCTTCATCCATGACCATGGCCTGTGGAGTTATCATGTGGTAACATGACAAGTGATAACAATGTTAATGTGTGAAGGTGTCAGAACATAATTAGGGAAGGCATTCAGACTGTCTAGCAATAGAACTTGTATTTTCTAAATGTGACCCAAAATGACTTAAAGCATGCTCCATTAGTCCACCAATTGAGAAACCAGTGAAAATCATTATTTCAGAAATGGTGATAGATTTTTGTTTTTCTCACTGGAATTCCTTTCTGGGCCTTGCAGATGGAAAGCATCTGATCCCAGCTGAGACACTGTTGTGGGCAAATGAGTCTCTACTCAGTGAATTTCACTTATTTGGTTTACTGCCAATTAATATAAACTTACAATCATTCATTCAGGTATTGAGAAGCAAGGAAGACAAACAGCTAAAGAGACACTTAGGGAAAACACCTTTCCTCCTTCGCCTATCTCAACTTCAGTCCACACACCTCTCCTCCCCATGCCTTAGTCCCCACTGCTCTGCTTTTGCAGCATGTGAGGTGGGAAGTGGTGCAGGAAGCTGGGGTCAGAGTATAGTGGTTTCTTTTATTTTTGCTCTCCTTGTTTCTTACTCTGCTGCTGCTCCTTCCTTCTTAATCAGCTCCTCTGCTCCAGAATGGGCGTAGCCATGGACTGCAGTCCCTTCACAGGAGTACCTGCTCTGACATGCCCCTGCTACCAAAAACCTGCCAGTTATAACCACTGCAGGCACCTAAATAAACCTAGGTATAACAACTTAGACCATCTTTACATGGGCACCTTCTGAAAATTATACAGGCTTTTGGTGAGCATACAGGAGTCAGTTCGTATGCCCTGTGCAGGTGAGAACAGTTTGCAGTCCTCACTGTGTTGTTCCTCTTGGGAAATAACTCTAGTTACAAAGCATGTGAACGCTGTGAGGGGTGAAGCATGGCTATGTGAATAAGGTAAACAAGTTCAGTTTGTACCTTAGATATAAGGAACAAGTTGAAAGGAAGTCAACTAGCAAATTCCTGTTTAGGCTTAAGGCACAATACTATTTTCACTAGTCACAGTTTCTTAAGGACCTGCTTACAAGGCTATGTTTAGTTTCTTGTCGGAAAGAGTTTAAAAGCAGAAAGCTTTGGGAGTTTTGTTTTTTCTTTGAGGTTTCTTTTTATTTGGCAGGAAAAGAAACGTTTGAGGTGTGACCAGGTGGATGATCTACTCAGCCTGGTGGCAGAGCTACGAGAGGAGGTAGAAAGGTTAAGGAGCATCAGGGAGTCGGAGAAACAGATCAACTTGAGGAACCATGCTCTGTCCACCCTGAGACAGAAGCTGGATCAGCCACCAGAAAAAATGCAAGATCAAGGGGGTCCTATATCGTCCCCTTGCCAGGCTGTAGGCAGTACCTTAAAGGGAATGAGAGAATGGAGGCATGTCCATGCTCGGGATGGTAGGCAAACCCCCTCCTTGCCCACCTTGCCTCCCCAGGTGCCTCCGCACAACAGGTATGAGGCTCTGGACATGGAAGGACAGTCCATGGATGAAGTGGACGATAGTCCAGATACATCTTGGCCATAGGAGTTGCCAAGGCCAGAAACGCCTACCCCCTGCATCATGACCACCCCCACGAGGAAGAAAAGACAGGTTATAGTTGTGGGCAAATCCCTTCTGAGGCGAACTGAAGGTCCCATATGCCAGACAGACCCTTCTTTTAGGGAAGTCTGCAGGCTCTCTGGGTCCCAGGGTAAGGACGTCACTAGGAAACTTCCTAGCCTCGTGTAGCCCTTGGACTACTACCCACTACAGCTTTTCCATGTGGGTGGAGACAAAGCTACAATTCGTAGTCCAAGGGCAATCAAAAGACACGTCAGGGGATGGTTGGTAAGGGAATCTGGAGCAAAGGTTATTTTTTCCTCCCTCCTTCTAGTTGCAGACAGCAATATAGGAAGAAACAGATGGGCCCAGTCTATTAATCAGTGGCTCTGTGACTGGTGCCACCACTACAATTTTGGGATTTTGATAATGAGATGGCCTACATGGCACCTGCTTTCTGGCATCTGATGGGATTCACCTTTCTCAAAGGGGGAAGAGGGTCTTTGCTTGCAAGCTAGTGGGGCTCATTGACAGGGCTTTAAACTAGACTCAGAGTGGGAGGGGGATAATATCAGGCGCAACCACAACAAGCTGTGGGATGATGAACCAAGGTTAGAGGGACAGATGCTAGGAAGATCTACCTGATCAACCTAGTGGCCTTCTATGATGTAGTGATGACATCAGTGGACAAGGGAAGAGCTAAGCATGTCATCTATCTGGACTTCTGCAAGGCCTTTGACACAGTCCCTCACAACATCCTTATCTCTAAATTGGAGAGAGATGGATTTAGTGGGTGGACTGTTGGGTGGATGAGGAATTGGTTGGATGGTCGCATCCAGAGGGTAGTGATCAGTGGCTCAAAGTCCAGATGGAGATCAGTGACAAGTGATGTCCCTCAGGGGTCCGTCTTGGAACCAGTACTCTTTAATACCTTCATCAGTGATAAAGACAGTGGGATTGAGTGCACCCTCAGCAAGGTTACAGACGACACCAAGCTGAGCGTTGTGGTTGACACAGCTGACGGACGGGATGCCATCCAGAGGGACCTGGACAAGCTTGAGGAATGAGCCTATATGCACCTCATGAGGTTCAACAAGGCCAAGTGCAGGGTCCTGCACCTGGGTCAGGGCAACCCCCAGTATCAGTACAGGCTGGGGGATGAAGGAGGTGAGAGCAACCCTGCCGAGAAGGACTTGGGGGTCCTGGTGGATGAAAAACTGGACATGAGCCAGCAAAATGTGCTCGTAGCCCAACCATAGTTCGAAGGCCAGCCATATCCTGGGCTGCATCAAAAGTAGTGTGGCCTTCAACCACTCTATTCTGCCATGCTGAGACCCCACCTGGAGTCCTGCATCCAGTCCTGGAGCCCTCAGCACAGGAGAGACATGGACCTCTTGGAGCGGGTCCAGAGGAGGGCCACACAAATGGTCAGAGAGATGGAACACCTCTCCTATGAGGCCAGGCTGAGAGAGTTGGGGTGGTTCAGCCTGGAGAAGAGAAGGCTCTGGGGAGACCTTATTGCAGCCTCCCAGTGTTTAAAGGGGGCTTCTAAGAACGGTGGGGACAGACTTTATAGCTGAGCCATTTGTGATGGGACAAGGGGTAATGTTTTAAACTAAAAGCAGGCAGATTTATACTAGATATAAGGAAGAAATTTTTCATGAGAAGGGTGGTGAACCACTGGCACAGGTTGCCCAGAGAGGTGGTAGATGCCCCATCCCTGGCAACATTGAAGGTCAGGTTGGACAGGGCTCTGAGCAACCTGACCTAGTTGAAGATGTCCGTGGTCATTGCAGGGGTGTTGTACTAGGTGACTTTTAAAGGTCCCTTCCAACCCAAACTATTCTACGATTTTATGAAAAGTACTAATTCAGTTGTTGGAACTTGAAAGTAGACAAATGTATTTAGGAAAACATGAACATTTTCACCATGTCACAGAATCACAGAATCATTAAAGTTGGAAAAGACCTTTAAGATCATCACATCCACCCGCCAACCCAACACCACCATGGCCACTAAACCATGTCCTGAAGTGCCATGTCCACAAGTTTTTTGAACACTTCCAGTGATGGTGACTCCACCATCTCCCTGGGCAGCCTGTTCCAATGCTTGACCAGTCTCTTAGCAAAGAAATGTTTCCTAATATCCAATCTAAACCTCTTCTGGCTTAATGTGAGGCCATTTCCTCTTGTCCTATCACTAGTTGCTTGGGAGAAGAGACCAACACCCACCTCTCCACAATCCCCTTTCAGGTAATTGTAGAGCGTGATAAGGTTTCCCCTCAGCCTCCTCTTCTCCAGGCTAAACGACCCCAGTTCCCTCAGCTGTTTCTCATAAGACTTGTTCTCCAGATCCCTCACCAGCTTCATTGCCCTTCTTGATTTTGTATCAGTACGTATTGCTACCTGTAAAAATAATCACCAGGAAGTCAATGTGAAAACATTTGATCTCTCTCCTAAAACTATGCTAGAGCCCACAGAGAAGTTACTCACTTTGGTGCAGGAAACACTTAGTAAAAATGTCAGCTTTTTTGCTATACAAATTAAATTCTTCTAGTTTAATGCTGGATTAAATTATGCCAGGATTTCCTTTGGGATTTAGGATTGATTTTTTATTATTTAGCTTGATGATTTTGTCTCAGTCTTGTATGTGGCTGAGAAGTGAATGACGTGCGGTCATAGCATGGGCAAAGTAGTCTTTGTGTTTTGCTTTGTGTTTTTCTAACTATGATTCTGACACTTTGATACTTTAAACAAAATATAACAGAAAAGAAGTAATGCCAACTTCAGTATTTTTGGCAGAGTAATGCCAATGGGTTAGTATTTTCTTTGCTTGTAAATATCTGTGCTGTATTTTAGCATTTGTATTCTTAAGTGTTGTTTTACAATTGTATTAATTGTTGATTTTACTCCTGGTTTTACATTTTCTTGTTCTCCAAACATTTCTTAATGATTCTAAACCTGTTATTCCTCCCTGTAGTGAAAAAATGCAGAACTACAGTAGATTCAGTTCTCATAGAATACAAAAACGCACTTTTTGACACAACATTCTTCTCTCTCATTGCTCACCTTTAATTCCACTAACTTTTTAGCGACTCTTTCCTTTGAGGTTCCAAATTCCAGTTTGCGTAGAGACTTAGCTTCAGAAAGCACAATAATGACCATCTTTCTGCAATGGTTTTACCCACAAACACCGTTTTCCATTTATGCTCTTCAGAAGAATGTGTAATTTTTGCCGTCATGCGAGTTTGAAAGTATTGGAAGCTCTGTTCATCTTACATTATGCTTGCTTATGTTCTTTGTTAGTATTATGTCTTGTACAGGATGCTGGATAATACCTTTTAGATCAAATTTTCCTCTCACTGAAATTTTCTTGGTCCATCAAGTAGAAACAATGTTTTAGGGACCCTTGTTGTGATCCAAAGCAATAAAGATGGCTTTTCCGTGATAATTTTTTTCTCAGAAATTCTAGTTTTGTTTGCCAAGTCATGACTTTTTTGATGCCTTGTTCATGTGCTGCCTTTCATGCTTTTATGTCACCGAGATGGCTGATTTACCACATTTTTCTCCTTAAGGCTTCTTTTTTGAACGCCTTATCCTCCATGTGCAATTAATATCATTATTAACTTACTAATTGAACAATTAAAACAGTTCCAGGCATTCTGGCCCATCCTCCCTCTACTGCTGACATGCCTAGTAGTTTAGTTGATATCAACCTTAAAATAGAAAATACGATTGATATAATCTTGAACTGACAGAACTGAGATTTGGCAATGCAGCGTGTTGAAAATTCATTTTGCTGTTAGAGAATTACTCAGACTTGTCTAAGAAGCAAGACGATATGATTTAATTCTCAAAGTGGTGCACCCAGAAAGGACTGTTGCTTATGAGCAGGAACAGAAATGAAGAAAACTAGGCAAACTTAATTTATCAAAATGTGCTTATATGGTATAAATATTTCCAGCCTCGGCAATGTCCATCGGACTTGCATATCTGGCATTGCACAGTAAAGCAGAGTCTGGTAAACCAACACCTTGCAGACAACAGACAACAGTAAGTTTTTCCTCTATCTCCACATTTTGCAATTTTGATCCTATTCCTGCACCTTTTCAATAAGAAATACTAGCAAGAACTTTAAAATTAGCCACATAATTTTCCAAGTAGATCAACAGTTCTGTAGTTTCCACAGCTGTGGTGGTGTGGTAGTGGTCCACTGTTTCTGTGGCTTGGCAAGGATATCCCACCTTATGCTTGTCACTTCTTCCCCTTAAATTAATGTTTATAGATTATTGCTATGTGTACTTTAGCTTAGCTCCAAAAGGAGGTGTGTCTGTTTTGTTCAGATGCAACGCTGTTGGAACATTTGTGATGCTGCGCTAGGTGGGCTCAAAGATGCTCATACTGGCTTGTTGCCTCTGCAAAGTTATTTCTTGATTTGGAGCAAAGTCCTGTCCTCATTATACCTGTTTTCTCCATTTAAATTTAAGTTTATTCGAGGGTTCATAAACCTTATAATCACAGTACGAATTTTTAAACCGTTTCCCAGGATGACTTGGCTAGCAGCTGACTGCTTTTAGATATGCTGATATGCTCAGTATAGAGTTTTCTCCTGAGCAGGCAGAGTGATTGGTCCTTATTTACTGACTTCCTTTGATCATAAATATACTGTTTATCCTTTGTAAATCACTTGCTCCCACAGCCTGACAGGACAGGGTTTATAAACCTCTATTAACTATATATGTTAGTGAATATCCCCATACATTATACTTCAAAAATACGGGTTTTCCTACTTAAAAGTTATGCAGTAAGGTTTATAAAAAGCAGACAAATGCATGTGATTCACTATTTTTTCCTGATAGACATGTGATATGGCAGTCACCCAACAATTTGGGGGTGATAGTGGTTTTAAGGTAAGTGACAATTAGCTCTGTTTAGCAAAAATTCTGTGGCACATGGCAAAATTATTATTGCTATAGAAGGACTGAACATGCCTTTCAAACCTGAGGTCTTGATGAGCCTTCCACTGAAGAGATGTAGTTTGCCAGACATCTTCAGATTATTTCAGTTTTGTTCTTTAGTATGCCAATTCCATCTAAACAAGTAGAATCATTTTAAAATGGACGTTCTCTAACTTAAGACAGTGTTAGTCAGTGAGTTTGCATGGATTGTGGATGTATGTGGAAAGAAGAAAACAGGTCATTTCTTGGTTTGCCAGGGAACACAATGCCAAAATGATCAGACTCTCGGAGAAAGCATGTTTTCTGAAAATTTGCAGTCTTTTCAAGTTCTCTGAATTCTTACTGTTGCTGAAAGGAGTCACATGTGTTGTATCATTGTTATGTGGGTGATCTAGACTAAGTTTTACTGGAGAATGTATTAGCAAAGAGCCTTTCACGAGAAAATTTCAGCAGATTAGAAACAACTGTGTCTTAAATACGTTATGTAAGACCCTGTACTTTCTGTGGAAAGCTGGAAGGCTTTATTATAAAGGCTACATCTCAACTGGTGGACCTCCATATCGGACATCCTGGTTTTATATACCCTGGCTGTGCTGTGACTTTATACCAAAGAGATACTTCATTTCTACTTCTTTACTCCTGCTTGATTTCTGTGGGGAGAAGGAACCCTGATATGTAGACCAGAAGCCAGCTCCAGTCTCCCTTCCCAGGGCTGAGGCACCAGGGGCATGACTGGGATGTAAATATTGGCTGTCGCTGATGGTCACAGTGAGCTCTTCGTATTTCTGTGTTGGAAGACTAACAGAGAGACACCTAAACCCACAGATTTTCAAAAAAAGGACACTAAGGCAATGCTTCTCATTTTAGTCAACTGAATAAGTGGCCTGAATTTGAAAAAAAAAAACCAACTAGCGGGATGCTCCAGTTAACTCCCTTAGCTATTTGATGTTTCTGTGTGCTCGCCACTTTTCTCAGTGAGGCTGTTTTTCTTTTCTCTGTTAAGCAATGGTTTAGAGACACAAAAAAATTGCATGTGGGAAGCTGTAGAGTTTTGGAAACTTAGAGTAATTTGAGCAGCCCTCCAGAATTTTAATTTATTGCTGTGTTAATCCCAAAGTAATTGAGTCTTGCTTTAAACCAGGCAATCAGGTGAAACTAATGTGAATAGATTAGTACAGTTGTCTTGTACTGACAGTCAAAGAAAACTTTACTGGAGCTGAGAGAATTCAGTGGAACATAGTTTCCCCTGCCATTTCAGGGTGTTCCGTGTTAGTTTCAGCAGCTAAATAGTTGGACCTATAATGGAATAAAACAACTTTCCAGAAAGCTTTACTTTTTCTTTTGTTCTCAATTTTGTTTGTAATTGTGGATCTTTTCTGGTGGCCATCTTTTCCTGCTATATATAGTTTGATATATCACTTGTGTCATTATAGTATGCTGCACAGAATTTAATGACCTGTCTGACATCTGTGCTGTGTGCTTCCTCCTATCTCTCTTTCATTCCCATCTGTGCCTGGGAACGCAGAAAGAATGGTTTGCACGCTGAACCAACATGTTTTGGTTAGATTTCATTATGAAAGCAAGTACTTTGAAGTTTTCCTTGTAATATACCTTCTGATAAGTACTTGCATGATAGGGATGGCCATGTTAAAAAAAAAATCATACTTGCTGATGTTAAGTACAAGGCCCATAAACTGTCACTGATCATAAGCTGAAGAGATGGAACAGCAAAGTGTGGCAGAAAGGCTGTATTAATTGAAGGGTATAAGAAAATGAAAGTTGAGGCAGGTCAAATGCAAGCTTTAATTGCATCTTGTTACGCTTTTTTCTACTGTCAACTATATCACCTGAGACATATCAATTTCTTATTGACATATAACTTCAGGTACTGTTTCTTAATTTATCTCAAATAGCATAGTCTTAAGCTCTATGTAAGTAAGTTGTTCCCTTTGATAGTAGGAGATCTCAAGCTTAATAACAAAAAAAATTGACAATTCAGTAGCGCCCATTGACATCTGCATAGCTGTTGGCTTCTTACTGAACCACTTAAATATCCTCGCCCCTTGCTCCCTACTGCTTTGTGTCTTAAGAGGGCTTTCCTTGCCCCAACGTAAGGGTCTAAGGGCTCCTGGAATGGAGCTTGCTGGGCAGTGTGGTGCTGGAGACATTGCAAGTGGCTCTGCAGGGCCCAACCCCCCCGGGGTGCCCCTAGCAGAGGGCAGCCTTTGCGCCGCACCCCGGAGAGTCTGCGGTCTGTCGGCACCCAGGGGTGAGGTGAATGCCGCCTAAGTGCTATTTCCGCAGGCGGCCGTCGCGTGCTTATTTTCTGCCGCCCCTGCTCCAGCCTAGCAAGGCCTCCCAGCGTGACTTTGAGCTGATACATGTTCTGTGAAGGCAAAGGAGGAAATTTGCTTTTGTACTGCTGGTGGTGTTTGCTTATAATTCCTATGGGAAGCGTGAGTTAAAATGCTTAGGTCTATTATCTACAGGTCTATCATCTACTATCTTCCTCCGATGCAGAACGCTAACCAAAGGGTCGATAACTTTCAGAAGCTAAGTAAAGCAGTCAGGGGACAAATGCGTGCTAGGAATGCCATGGTCAAAGGGAAATAAATGCTCATTAAGACCATCTCTTTAATGAGGATTTACTAAGAAAATAAATGGAAAGAGCTGCTTCAAGCAAAAAACAACCCCCCAGCCCACCAGTTTGCAGTCTGCCTGGGAATTGAAGAAAGGCTTCTGTCAAAGACAATAACTATTTGTGTGGATAGCTGCTCAACAGCTCACAGCCTGACAAGGAACAGAGAATAATGTGAAAAAATAGAAAGAGGAGTTAAAGGTGTGACAGTAGCGTGAACAGCCCTGAAACAAAAGGGGTGACTAATTTCAGCCAGGCTAAGGAGCAGGAAACTCTTAGCCAATAGGCAAAGCATGAAGTTAGGCAATTAGAAACCTGTCATTCCATACCAAGCAAATTAGATCCTATTGGTTTAGTTATCCGTCAGTGCCATTAAGACAGTATAGCTCTGCACAATGAAAGCGCAGTTACTGGGTAATAGAGGTAATTGTTTTCTCAGTGGAAGATTTTCACTTTCAGACAAGAGCTTCAGTGTGTGACCGGTTTACAGGCTTTGACCTTCAACACTTGCATAATGCATGGGACACGTTTTTACCTTGCCTCCTGAGATTTTATTTTATCTAAACAGCATTTTCGTAAAAATGGTAGAATGAGTAAAACCACCCACTACAAATACAATCTACATTGTATATATGTCATGCAGCATGCCCTCTGTTACTCTAATTAGAGCATCTTACCAAATCGCTTTTGATTTAAGACCTTTGATTTGATAATACAGGGCTGGCTTGCAGCTTGGCTTTCCCACTTTTGCTGGGGAATAAGAGGGAATAATGCTATTCCAGAAAATCCAGATCACAGATGGTCACTCTAGAGGAGGTAGCACATACAGAGCAGAAGCTTAGGTGTGAGTCTCCAGCACATCAGCTCATCTGTGGTAACTGACTTCATACATGCTGCTACCCTTGCAGTACCCTCTGGCAAATCTGTAATGGCGTACTCCTTCTTCATTAAATAGTGCACAGTCTCAATTTATTACTCTGTCAAATACATAAATATTGAATGTTTCTTTTCCTAAGTGTCTTTTCCCTACTGTTCTTAGGGACTTTCAGTAGTTACTGTATTCTACTCCAGGGTCAATGTCATGACATTGCCATGTGAAGAAATTCTTACACAATATCTAGTACACACTGAGTGGTATTGGAAAAGACCTAGGTTACAAGCTAAAAGAATAGTATAATATTTTGGATCCCCTATGAACTACTGAAATACTTCTTCAAAAATTATAAGACCATGCACTTGTCGTTACTGCCTTTCTCATAGCAACTGAGAAAGTATAGAAATGACTTGAAAGACCAAAAGTGTTATCTAAGAACATTAAATACCTTATGTAGTCTTTACTCTGATTATAAATTTTGGTTGTGATCAAACTGGGAGCTAGATCTTGCAGTGTCTAGCAGGTGATCTGAATAAATCTTTAAGACATCTAATGAATAGTTACTACTTCTGTATTTTTCTGTACTGAGGACACAGTGTTGGGAAATACATCTTGATTTCTTTGCCACGGGGCATTTTTATTCTATGAATTGTTTCAATATGCAAATAATTGCTATCTTTCCAAAAATCTATACAGATATTTTCCATGGACAGACTCTTTAATGGTACAAGCTGCTTTGGAGGTTCTCCTTTAATACTCAGCAGAATTTAAGACCTTTTGAAGAAATGCTATTCCATCTCCAGGGAAGGTGTGACTGGTCATCTTGGGAAGTGTCAAGATACACCTTCTCCCATAGTACAGTCAGCATTTTCCATTGTCATCCAAAAACTCCTTTAGAAGGTTATCCTCTGCTTTTCCAACAAATCTGTACTACTGTCACCCTGCAGTACAGAGTACCATAGTGATCATCACTTCACCTTATTTCAGTAAGCGATGTTGACCACAGTTTATGTCTCCTAAGATTAGGTAATTAGCATAAACCCTCAAGTTAAGAGTCTCAGTTCACATCTGAAAAGGAGTAAACCACACAGCAGTATCACCTTTTTCTTTCCACTGTGAAGATTGCAGTAACTAAGCTCCCAGTTTTGGCACTTAATTTAAACACCTACAATGAGATTGGATGACTTTGTGCCCCTGTTTCCAGCTAAGCTGTACAATTTTTAAAATAATGATACTGAAAGAAACATAATTATTTATTGCATAAAATTCAAAGGAAGTGAAAACAGTTAGCAAATTTTCTGTCAGAAGACCTCATCATTCACCAGTGGGTCAGGGACATCTAGCCGTTTATAGAGCATAGATGCTCTGTGGTAACGTGTACAAGATAAAAATTTCAGAAAGCTGTTTCTTGAGGAGCTGACTCTATATGTGGCTGATTCATCTTGACCAAAGTTACCCAGGGGCTGAAAAATTCAAATAAAATAGGTGAGTTACAACAGGACTTCTGCATATCTCTTCTGATTTAAACTGTGGTATTATTTTCTTCCAATTACCTGCCTTGTGGCAGGTTTTGCATGGTTTTTATACTGGTATGTGTATTACTTACATGTCCTTATGTATTAGCCAACTTTGCTGTATTCTACTTACGAATATTTTTCTTATTTTTGTTTTCATCTGCTATTTTTGGGAATTTTACTTAGAATTCTGAGGTTGTGACAATTAATTAAATGTGTCCATCATCACCTCTTAAAGAAAAAAGCTTCAGTTGTATTACTACTTAATCCTCTTCAAAACAAACTCTACGTATGTTTTCTTTTTCCTATTTTAATTTTTTGTATTTCATGTAGAATCATAATTCTGGCATTACCTGAATGTTTTATTTTGTCCACCTGATACAGAACTATGGAGCAATAATGGTGATTCATGGAGTGGTAGTGGCAGTGAATGGAAATTGCATACTGTGAAAGCCATTTAAAAAGTCAGCATTCTACCATTATTATACCATAGCCATGGATATGTATTTCACTGGCATTCACATATCAAAATGGTAAATGCCCTGGAAATAGCTAGCGATATTGACTGCAGTCATTGGGGCACTAAGGGAAACTGAAGAGAGTTTGGGGTATTGGGGGAGAATACAGATTTTGAATAGTTGCTCTGGGAAGCTTGTAGGATTAATTTAATAGACATCTGTATGGTTATTTCACAATCTGATTAGTCTTTGCAGTCTTCTACCTGGTCATTTTATCCAGTGAAGAATGCTGCTTCTACTGTGAACTTACTCAAACTGTGGTTAACCTACTCTCTACAGTAGTTTTGCAAGTGTCTTAAACCTAATTAAAATAGACTATGTTAGTTGCTTCACACTTGTTTTCTGTCTGTTCTGTTCTCAAATATTTTGCCAAATTTGTCAGATACGATGCTTTATGTTATACCAAACTAGGTAGTCTCCATCAGCTTGTCTTTCTCCAGATGCTTTCTGATTTCATTCATGCCTTAGAAGTGCTATGAAATCCATAACACAAGTGCTTTCATGGATCTGCAGACTCTTGGTATCTCCAAGAACTTTGACTTCTTTTTTTTTTTTTTATAATCGCATGTTTAGTTCCTTCTGGTCCTTAAGGAGTCCTTCGTTTCAATTAAATATTAGAGTCATCGATAGATTTGACCCACTACGCTGACAGCAGTTTTTAGAGTGCTTGAATGGTTAGGGCTGCTGTAGTGAACATTTTTGACCAAAGTATGGGGATATTGTTAGTTTTGTATGCAATTCACTTACCACAGATGCAGGATTGCAGCTGTGTCCACAGTGTCATCAGGCACAATGGGGAAGGTGCAATTTAGGAAAAGTTTTCACTGGAGAATTGCAATGCAGTTCAGAGTAAACAGATGTTTTGTAACAAAACCAGACTCTGTTCCAAAGAATGATCTTCCCCAGCTGTTGTGCAGTACTTCATTAAATCAGCCACATTGCTGAGAACTTCCAGAACAGAGTACAGTGTTAATCCTTCCTGCAAAACTTCATTAGAAGCATTCTTAGAAATTTCCCCTGTCAGGAAGCCAATGAAAATTAAATAATTAACATTTTTGTACTATTTGCTACTTGAGGATTAAACTTCTGCTATTTAAAACAACTGGACTCTATTGGATGTAGTAGGGTTTTGTTTGGGACCTATATCATCACATTTGTGATGAAACTTTGTTTTTCATCTGGAAGGAACCTCGGTGATGCTCTTGTCCACTCCTTCTTGTGACCATAGGGGATTATGCCATATCCATTGTTCATAAAAGTATGAAGTCCCAACTTGGAAAGCTTAGGAGTGGAAGAGGCAAAAACAAGATGAAAAACTCTTCCAGGACTTCATTTCTCTGATGATTAAAAATGCCTAAAATCAGCCTACCTCATGTTCATGGTCACTTGTTTCAAAGCCAGTATTACCTTTCATCTTTCTTTATGGTCAGAGACAAGTGCTTAGTGATATTTACCCTCTGTATTTTCCCTTTTTTGGCAACCCAAACTTGGGAACTTCCTACTACCAGCAGTTGTATTTGCACTTAGGTCTTTGCCCGTGTATTTATCTGGCACGTAGTGCTGCTGAGCAACATACTGTGAAAACGTGTGAACTACAGAATTGAGTCAGAGGCAGGATTTGCACTAATAAAATCATCTGCTTGGCATTGGTCTTTGGTCTACAATCAATGTGATATAGATTAACTTGTGTTCACACTGCTCAAGTCTGGTCCCTTCTAGAGCAGAGTGGTTGTGTATCCTTATGTGCAGTGGTTGGTTTTTATCTCAACTGGACCCCATGGATCACCCCTGTGGCCCCAAAACATAACTCAAAAATGTGATTTTTCAGTCCAAAGTTCCCATTAGCATTGTATCGTATCTCTGGTGTCACAACCCACCAAGGATGTGATTTTATAACCCAGTATTGAGGGTATGCATGGCATGAGGGAATGTCAGCCTGTGGAAGATGTTGAGGATGTGAGCCTATTTGGAGTAATACTGAAGGTGTGTATGGGTTGGAGGGAGCTACACTTCGTACCAGCACATCCATAGGAAGATAACGTCAGGGAACAGGAGCTACAGTATTTGACTACGTAAGTGCTCGCAGAAGTGCTGCTTTGCAATAGACTCAAGCTGTGGTTCGACATGTGTTAAGACCCGCAGTAGAGATTGCTCAGGATGAGGCAGGGTACATGAATGTGTTACTGTCGGAGTCACTGAGGGAGGCAGATGATACTGAAATTATACCAGCTTAATGCCTTTGGGCCATCTTTATGCTGGAGGCAGGAGAGCACAAATACCTACTGAGTGCAGACGGACAATACAAGTTGCAGCGTGCATCCTTTCAGTACAAAGTGAAGCCTTCAAAAAAAGCGTATTTTTTAAGGGGCAGAGTCAGCTTATAGCTAATCAGTACTTTTGTTTCATGTGGCTGTGGTTCTTTTAACATAGTATTCAGAGCCTTACAGACAGAGTTAATTTATCATCAAATCACGTCCTGAGTGACATCTTATTTATTCACAGTGTTACTTTACATCTCTTACTTCACAGCAGTTAGATCTACAACCTATGACTCATGAATGCTTCCTTTATGGAAGAAAAAGTAAAAAGGGCTTTTTGCTGAAGAATGTGATTTAGCCAGTTCAGAAGCAATGGAACTAGGCTCTGCACCACCACTCCTACAACAGTTTTGCAGGCAAAACCCTAATGCAGGGTGCTTTTTGCACTTTGAACTCTGTTTCTTTGTAGCATCTACATGGAGCATTTGGAAAAGGTAGTGCAATCTAAACAAACACAGATTATTTTGTGCATGTTAATATCATTCTTTTTATAACTAGTATGGATAAGATGTTGTACTGGCTTTACAGAATTCTCTAATGCTGTAAAATTGGAGAAAACTAGTATGACCCACAAAAGGATATCTCTTTGAAGGTCAAGCTCATTGCCTGGCCACTCCAAGATTGAGTCACCTCTACCTGCATCATTCCTAATAGATGCTTATCTCATGTATTCTTAAAGAGCTCCAAGGAGACAAATTCTACAGTTATTCCAGTGCTTGCTATTGCCTGCTAGCAGTCGTTTCCCCTCCATTTCAATTATTTCTGACCTGAGCACATGAATCCTGCTAAAAGCATTTAGTTGGTACTTTTACAAGTTCCTTAGGAAAGTCACTGGAAAGAGGTTTTAATAGCAGGGCACCACAGATCTGCCTCACGGTCAGTTTTAGAAGCAGAGGTTTTCTGAGGTTCTCTGTTGGGTTTGTCTTCATTTATGAAACCCATCTCCCAGATGCTGTAAAATGAATGGGTCTGGAAACAGTTGTGCTTTCTTCTCTTGACTACATCTTATAGTATCAATCTCTAGCTTTATTTTTAATGTGGCAGGCAATTTAGTAAGTGTTCTTAAAACAACATATTGATCAAATATACTGTTTTCCCAACACCTTTTATGTTTTGCGGGAACTTACGTGGTAGAATCTCAGAACCATAAATCTAACTCTGTTTCTACTAAAGGAATGATAAAATTCCCTTTGGCTTCATGCACTAGCATTCAGGCCAGGATTGAAAATTGTGAACTTGTGTCCTTCAGCATCTCAAAGAATCAAACTATATCCAGCTATCTGAACATCAGCTAACCTACCTGACTTTGAGCAGTGCGATTTAAAAATTCTGAACATGGTTTCCTCTTCAAAAATATTACATAAATGTGCTGGCAGAGCTTCCAAGTTGGGATCAGGGTTTGTTTCCTGTTCTGAAAAATATGGGGACATAATGTAACAATATGAAATTCTACCCAAGCCGTGGTAGGACCTGCAGACACATTACTGAAGATAACAAGATGTGTTTATAATGTCCAGTAGTAACTATCCTTATGTATACTTTTATTCCTAAGTGGTAGATAATTAGAGGTGCCTTAGACTTCAGTGAAGGGAGTGGATAGACTTCCAAAGGTCTTTTCTAAGGTGAAGAGTAGGCAAAGAGGTAGTCACTGTGATGTAAATGGCATGCAGAAAGTCATCCCCAAATTTATACATGTCACTTGTTTGTGCCTTTGGATCTAAAAGCTCTGATTTCATTTCACCAACCAAAAATTATTTTCATATGGAAAATGAGGTCTGTTTAGCTCATCCTTTGATAAAAAATTACTGGGAGTAGGTCTGATCTATATTTCTTGGGAAACTGCTTCACTGAGAAATGCCAAAACTCTTTTTTTTTTTCCATACATAGTTTTTCTTTTTTCAAACCACATGTTCCTGTGGCTCAGTACAAAATGTCACATTTTCCACTTTAGCAAAAAACTTTGAAGAAAAATATATTAAATACCATAGGTCTATAAGAAATTAAAGCAGCTTTGAGTGAAAGCATGGAATTGACACACACCTACGCAAAGAATAAACGTCTTTGCAGGTAAACTTGATGCTGAGAAAAAAAGAGAGAGGGCATATCTGAGAAAAAAAAAATATCATTGATTTGACAGTGAGAAATCCAAGAAATTTCTTTTAGGGGTGTGTGGAACTATTTTCAGTAATGTATAAAGATCAGAAAGAATTTCTGCAGAAGGAGATAATATTGAAAACAAGGTTTAAACAGAGTGTATACTCTTTCTCCCCAAAAATATCTGGCAGTTTACACAGCTTTTCTTGCCAAAGGTTTTGATTTTTGTCTCCAAATAAACCTGCCAGCTGCTTAGTCTATTAGTGCTAGTCTTCCAAGAATTCTTTTGATAACCAGTAGATCTCTGGTCATGCAAACACTTTCTTTAAGACAGTCAGGAATAAAAGAAGTCAGATGTTACAAGAATTAGTTTTCTTTTCAATTCAAACTTTTATTTTCTGAAGGAGAGAAAAAAAAATTGTCTATTCTTACTGACATCCATGCATGCTTTTTATTTAAAAAAAAACAGATTCTTTCTCTTTTGACATCTAGCTACAGAACAAAAATTTTGAGTACTCTCAAAAAAAAAAGTGGGATTCCACTTTTAAGATCAGAAATCTTTATGATAGTCCTACCTTAGACATTAATTCTGTTGCTGTTTGAGTAAAGTCTCAGAGTCTCTAACTTAATACATCCTTCTCTAAAATGGAATTAACAATATACTTACCTCACAAAGCTGTTGTGGGGTTTAGTGAGCTATCAGCACACTAAACCACTTCTCCCTGGCTCCTCCTGCTCCCTTACTGCACGTTAGGCTAGTGGGCAAACCCCTCTCTCAAATCAACAAAGCAGGTAAGTTATTTTACTTCCAGTGTCACACAGATACTGGGCAGTACTTAACTCATTAATAGCTAAACAGGTCATTGAGTGAGTGTCATTTGGGTTTTCTTGTAACAGTCAATCACAGAGCTCCTTTCTCCCAGTTAGGAAAGGAAGATTTTGTCCTTTCAGTTAGACTAGTCTTTTAAGATGCATTTGGCACTGTGTATTTGCTCCTGTTATTCAGATGTGTGGAGGCTAATAGGACTTCTAACATCTATCTGTTTTATAATGTCTCCTTGGCTTTCAAGTTTCTTTACAAGCCTTAGTGTCTGGTTGTTTTTTTTTTCTTACAGAAATGCTTTTTCCTAAGTGCTGCTGCTGTCTTTATTTCTGGTCACTGAATACGCAGCAGGTCTTGCTAGTTGGGATTTTCTACTGTTGTCCTCCTTAGATGAAACTTTTATGCAGGAAAGAATAAAGGCTTTTTCAGACATACACTGTAGCTGGGGTAAATTAAATTAGGATGCTCTGGGGAGGGATTTTAAAAAATATCTTATTGAAGATGACAGCAGTTTTACCACTGATTGCAGGAGAGAGAAAATTCCATGCAACTGCTTTTGAAATGTTATCTACACAAGAGGAAGGGGCTGATCTCTTCATTTTAAGGGGGAGAGTACATCCTCAGAGACATGCATACAATTCACAAGTGATGCCCAAAGGAACTGAATGACACCAAAATGGAGCTTTAGGGCAGAGCAGCAGCTTTGATTGGCTAGGTTCCTTTAAACTTGTTTCTCCTACCCGATAGTAAAAAAATAAATATAGCCTTTATAAGCTACTGAAATGATATACTGTGGAATTTCCTCCTTGAATACCCTCCTGTCTACCTGCATACCTAGCCTGCTGTAACTCCTTGTCAGACTGGCCAACCACTTCCCGCAAACAGTCACCAGCATGGGTTCTTACAGAGTGCATTTCAAGCTCTTTCATCCTCTTCTGTCTCTTAAACCTCTGCTGGGGGCAGGGAGGTTCTTTCCTTTGTTAAATATTTGTGTTGTTGGGTTTTTTTAATTGCTGATTGATTGGACTGTTTGAAACTTTAGGATGACGGGGTTGCATTGCACCTGGAAATAAGGAAATGCATTGTCATGGAGATCATAGAAAATATCCTGCAGTAGGTTTGAAAATCACTTGCAAGATCTTTTTAGCACTTTCTGGACATGATCTTTTTATCTTTATGGACTGTGCCAGCCTGTTTTTTCCTTTCAGGCTCTTTGCCTTGAACTTCTCTGATTGTTCAGTTCTTGCAAATATAAATATCACCCTGGAAATTCTCCATTTAGGTCAGGCAATTCCCCAATTATGCACACAATTTTAGGGGCTCTGTGCATCTCCAGGTCCTCTAGTTACTCTTCTGTTCAGCTGAATCACTAACTCATGTTCTCACTAGCTCCTACCTCTGTTCTTTTAGTGCATTTTTTTTGCTTCCATGCATTTTCATGCTTTTGAGACAGTTGCTACTAATTGACCAGACTGAAGACTTGATGGAATGATCTCTCATGGTAAAGCTTACATTCGTGCTTCTTATTTAACTTTTGGGTGAAGTGTCATTATGGTCACTGTAGATACGGAAATGTTATGATGTGAATTTGTTCTATGGTTTCATTATTTGATACTTCTTTCTTCTTACAAAGCAGCTATGTTTTTAATTAGTTAAGCAAATTAGTTGACGCCATGATGCATGCTAGCTTTGCTGTTTCGTGACTGCACTTAAAATGAATTAGATTGCTCTGTCTACAACTATTGGGAAAAAAAGTTGATGCAACAAGTGAATAGTTTTGACTGACAGTGTACGAAAGTCAATGCTGAATTTACATGCCTCGTGTCAAGAAAGATTTGCATACTCTGTTTTCTTTCTAACAAAGGGATCCATCACTACTTTGATTTTAATAGTAGTTCCCAATGTTTAATATATGGCTGAATGACAATTTGAATACATAATGTCTGTATTGAGAACATGCCTTAAATTTGTCTGTTTAATATGATAACCCTTAAAGTGTTCATTAAATTTTAAATGTAACAATTTGTGTGAATTTCTGCATGTTTGTTTTGTGGACTGTCACTTTTACTGTATGGTTTTAAAGGCATGTACATATCTAATGTATTTTAAAAGAAGAAGAAACAGTCCTATAAAAAGATCGCTCATTTTAAAAGGAATAAGTTAAGATGAATTATAGAGTTTCTTCTCATTAACATTTTTTGTTACACAGTTTTGTCACAACATTTACTGTAGCAGTCATTTACTCTACTATGACTGTACATCAAATCAGGGATGTTTCATTAGAAAGACTGAGGTGGTGGCAGGCCCATCTTGACAGCATTTGTCATTCTTAAAACCAAGGCCTAGGGATTTCTGTATGCTTGGTTTCTGGATCTGAGAAGTGAGTATTATTACAGTTTGATTCCCTGATAGGGAAAAGCACAGCTATGGCAGTGTCCTACTTCCAGGCTCTAGCCTGAAGCTCTGCCTGTTTGTTGAGGATGGGAGCCCAGGGATCTGAGAAAAGTTGCATCCTTAAAAAGACTCTCTAGGGAGAAGGAGAAGTGGGAGTTGCTGACTGTGCTGCAGAGCTTCCAGGTAGTGGTGTGCGAAGTGTGAACAATTCACAGCTCAGCATTTCCTTGATTCTTATCAACTGCCAGTAAATATTGTAAAGCTGCCACACATACACAAAAAAAGCAGTGATTATAAGAGAGTGTGTATATTAGCACTACAGCTGTGTAACTGCAAAAAGGAGAAAGTTTTTATGCACATAAAGCCAGCTTATGAGTTCTGCTTACATTTTGGATCCCTATTTGCTAGGTTATTTGTGAACATATAGCTGAGGAGCATTTTAATCAAAAAAGTATTAAAGGAAAGCAAGTATAAATGCTAGTCAGGCTTAATATCCATACCCATGCACACCTAAAGTAATTTTGAAGAATGGTTGTAACTGTTTACACCATGGACTTGTTCACAAATGTAAAACAGATTTCTCATTGTAAAGCACAAAAAATGACATCAAGGAGCACGAGCACTGTCACGTGTAAGACACTGATGGTTGAACTAAGCATGAACTGTCATGCTCCTACTTACCCTGTGCAGTCAGTACATACACCGACATTGCTGCGTTCCTATTAGTAAGCTAACACTTTGGAATAGTGAACAAATTTCTAAAATATTTGCAAACAGTGCAACTAAGTCCATCAGAATTTTCGCTGAAAATCGGTTGACCTTCCCATCTTTCCATTACTAAGTCTGTAGAACAAATTGCATTGATCCTACCACGCCCATTTGCAATGTTTCTTTATCTGCTGATCGGTGTTTTTATGCGTACAGTCTCTGCCTCTAGCCTCTTCTCATATGTAGAAGCTTCAACTTCTCGTAAGGAAACATTTTCCAAATGAAGATTCAATAATACATCGCTCCTGTATGTTTAAAGTCACCGCACTTACAAAGGTTTAAATACGGTGTTCAGACTGGCAGTGTGTTTTCTCTGCTGTTGGAAATCGGTGCTCTGCACGGTTTCTGTTTTGCCATCTTTTCCACAGCTCAGTCACTGGGAAATGGCGCTGGGGTCTGAGGTTTCAAAGGAGGAGCAGAGCATTAGCACGTTTTGTTTTTCTTCTTTTCCTCCTCACTTCTGCTGGCTGGCAAACTGGCTGTTACGAGTTGGTTGGGAGAGTAGAGCAGACTGGATCGCTCACTCGGAGACAAGCAAGAAGCCCCATGGAGCCGTTCAGGATTTGATCTTTTTGTTGATTTCAGTCCTGTCTACCAGCTGCTTCCCAGCAGTGCTAACGACTTTATCCTTGCATTTCTGGGCAATTTCTATTCCCTTCTAGTTTCACCGAAGCAGTAGCGTGAAACAGCTGGAAAATCCTGGCTGCATGCCATGTTTTACAAATACCTTGATCCTGAAAGGTAAAACGTAAACTAAAAGGTGACTGGGCAGTGGGAATATCCGTGCCTTGCACGGAGCTTCGTCATGTTACACGCGAAAGCGAGCAGGGGCAGAAACAGGGCGGGTAACGATTCGATAAGCCGACGTGAGAGGCCGTTTCTTT